>NW_024727881.1:0-97500 GCF_018991925.1 Homarus americanus | reverse complement strand
ACTACATCCGACCACACCGTAATGCCACCGACCACACCGTACCGCTAACCACACCGTACTGCCGCCGACCACACCGGTACTGCCGCCGACCACACCGTACTACATCCGACCACACCGTAATGCCACCGACCACACCGTACTGCCGCCAACCACACCGTACTGCCGCCGACCACCGTACTACATCCGACCACACCGTACTGCCGCCGACACACCGTACTACATCCGACCACACCGTACTGCCACCGACCACACCGTACTACATCCGACCACACCGTATGCCACCGACCACACCGTACTGCCACCGACCACACCGTACTACATCCGACCACACCGTACTGCCACCGACCGTACCGTACTGCCACCGACCACACCGTACTACATCCGACCACACCGTACTGCCACCGACCACACCTTCTACTCATCCGACCATACCGTACTGCCACCGACCATACCGTACTGCATCCGACCACACCGTACTGCCGCCGACCACACTGTACTGCATCCGACCACACCGTACTGCCGCCGACCACACCGTACAGCACTCCGACCACACCGTACGGCCGCCGACCACACTGTACTACATCCGACCACACCGTACTGCCACCGACCACACCGTACTACATCCGACCATACCGTACTACATCCGACCACACCGTACTGCATCCGACCACACCGTACGGCCGCCGACCACACCGTACTGCATCCGACCACACCGTACTGCCGCCGACCACAGAGAGAGAAATCCTTCCTCCCTCATCATCACCCCCCACACAAAAAGGTCCCGCTGGTCTTGTATTGATTACGAATAAAGAAGAAAACTGTCGCTCTCTTGTTTTGTTTTGGTGGCGGTGGTCATTGGTGGGGTAGGAGGAGGTAGTAACCCTTTAATGTGGAGGAGGGGGTTAGTGGGTGATTGGGGGTGGTGGGGGGGGTGGGGTTGGTCTTTTGTGGTTGTGGGTGTTGAAGGTAGGGTGAACGTGTGGGTGGTGGTAGTGGTGGTTGTCGAAGGAAGGGCAGGAATGATGTTTATCTTCTTATATCTCTTCCCTTACTTTTCCCTCCTCCCCCACACAGAGCTGAGACGATGGCGGAGGAGTCGTTGGTGGTCGGCGGCGGCGGTGATGGAAGGCAGACGTGGGTGGGTGGAGGCGAGGTGGTGATGGAGGGTGAAGAAGAGGCGGCCGACGTGGGTGGGTGGAGGCGAGTGGGTGGTGATGGAGGTGAGGAAGAGGCAGCCGACGTGGGTGGGTGGAGGCCAGTGGGTGGTGATGGAGGGTGAGGAGGCGGCCGACGTGGGTGGGTGGAGGCAGTGGGTGGTGATGGAGGTAGGAGGAGGCGGCCGGACGTGGGTGGGTGGAGGCGAGTGGGTGGTGATGGAGGGTGAGGGAGAGGCGGCCGACGTGGGTGGGTGGAGGCGAGTGGGTGGGGATGAGGGGTGGAGGAAGAGGCGGCCGACGTGGGTGGGTGGAGGCGGAGTGGGTGGTGATGGAGGGTGAGGAAGAGGCGGCCGACGTGGGTGGGTGGAGGCGAGTGGGTGGTGTTGGAGGGTGAGGAAGAGGCGGCCGACGTGGGTGGGTGGAGGCGAGTGGGTGGTGATGGAGGGTGAGGAAGAGGGGCTGACGTGGGTGGGTGGGAGGGAGTGGTGGTGATGGAGGTGAGGGAGAGGCGGCCGTCGTGGGTGGTGGAAGTGGGTGGGTGGTGATGGAGGGTGAGGAAGAGGCGGCCGACGTGGTGGGTGGTGATGGAGGGTGAGGAAGAGGCGGCCGACGTGGGTGGGTGGTGATGGAGGAGGAAGAGGCGGCCGACGTGGGTGGGTGGAGGCGGGTTGGTGGGTGAGGTAATCCCATCCTGATCTTCAAGAGGCCACGAAATCCATACTAACACGAACCCTTCATCAACATACACCCCGTGACCGCTGTTTTGACCGCCATTTCCAATTCCTCCGGTAAACCAGCCGTACATTTTAAGGTAGCCGGAGCATTTTAGATAAACATTTTCAGAGAACCTTTTTTTTGCTGGGCTTTTCGAAGGAGCATTTTAGCGTGGCATTACAGAGGAGCATTTTAGTGGGGAATTTTATAGGTACATTTTAGCGGAGCAATTCACGGGGGCATTTTCTTGCTTTGGTAATTATCATCCAGGCGCCTCCCTTGGTTGGTTCATTTAAATTCTTAATCATTTCGCTGAAAATCCTGAGCATTTTCTTCGTCTGATTATTTTAAGGTTTTTCACTTATCTTTTCAACTTTACTTTTATTATTATTATTATTATTATTATTATTATTATTATTATTTTGTGGGAGTTAATGATTGTCCTTAATTAACCTGTGTTGTGGGCTGTGTAGGCATCAGCTTTACGTTGTCTATAAACTATAAGCTGGCCAGACTACAGAAACCCAATTATGTATTACTGTACTCTCCTTCCCTTCCCTCTCTCCTTCTTTGTATTTATTCTTCCTCTTCCATCTCCTCCACCTCTTCTGCTTGCTTCTCTTCCTCTCTTCTTATCATTTTTTCTTCTTCACCTCTCCTATCTTCTCCCCTATTTGCTTCTGATTCACGTTCCATGTCTTATTCTTCCATTTATTTCTCTTCTTTCTCCTTCTCTCCTTTTCTCTATTCCTTCTTTTTTTCCTCTCCCCCACTTCATCTCTTATCTCCCCAGTTTTGTTAATGATTTTTCTTTAGTTTTCCGTATCTCTCTCTCTCATGTCCTCCCATCCTTCTTCCTCTCCCATACCCTTCTTCTTTCTCCTTTCCCCTTACCCTTCCCTTTCTCCTTATCTCTTCTCCCTAGCATTCATTAGTCCCCCCACCTCCTCCTACCAACCCTCAGTACCTCTCCCACCTCTTCTCAGCCTCCAGTACCTCTCCCCACCTCTCTCCTCCCCACCTCCTCCCCCACCTCACCTCCGAACCTCCAGTACCTCTCCCACTCTCTCCGCAGCCCAGTACCTCTACCCACCTCTCCTCCACAGCCCAGTACCTCTACCCACCTCCTCCACAGCCTCCAGTACCTCTCCCCACCTCTCCTCCCACCTCACCTCCCAACCTCCAGTACCTCCCACCTCTCCTCCACAGCCTCCAGTACCTCTACCCACCTCTCTTCCTCAGCCTCCAGTACCTCTCCCCACCCCTTCTCCCCAACCACCAGCGGGATAGACCTGATGTTATTATTTTACAGGTAATTACAGGTGGGCTACAATCCTTCCCTCCTTCTCCCTCAAGACTCTCCTCAACTTCATACGTTTTCTGTGTTGTCTAACCTAACCTAACCTAATCTAAACCTAACCAAACCTAACCACTCCTAACCAAACCAAACCTAACCTAACCAAATCAGATTCCCCCAGTACTTTACCCTGATCTAATTATCAAGGATTCTTTACGTGTTTTCCCTCCTTGTAAACAAATGGATTCTCAGACAGTCTTGTTTTCCTCTTCCTCGACGTGATGAATTATTAAGGGATTTTATTCGTTATTTTTTTCTCGTAACTGCTAGATTCTCGTTATAGTAGAGTCTCAGTATAGTTCCGTCGCCATTTAAGAGCTCTATCTAGTGTTTTGTAGCTGTTTAAGTAGAGTTAAGTTAAGGAAAATTTAGGGGCAATTAGAGAAGTTATTGAACCTCTCTCTCTCTCTTCTCTCTCTCTCTCTCTCTCTCTCTCTCTCTCTCTCTCTCTCTCTCTCTCTCTCTCTCTCTCTCTCTCTCTCTCTCATAGGTTGGAGGGGGAACATCAGGCGCTGGTGATTCCTGGTGCTGGCTCTGTGTGTGTGTGTGTGTGTGTGTGTGTGTGTGTGTGTGTGTGTGTGTGTGTGTGTGTGTGTGTGTTTTGTTTGATGGCCTAGTGTTGGGCGTTGATGCTTGTTATGTCTGGAGGGATTAAGTTAAACACCAGGCGCTGTTGATTGCTCGCACTGGCGCTGATGCTGGTCTGGCGTAAATTTATCCCTAAGCGTGTCATTTTGGATTGGATTATAAGAACGTCAGGCACTGCTGATAGCTCGCTTTGGCGTTGGTGCTCGTCCGGCGTTAATTCTTCCACGGATGCGACATTCCGGCATGTATTAGGAAAAAACGCCAGGCATAGGTGATTCCTCGCACTAGCGCTCATGTTAGCCTGGCGTAAATATATCTTTAAGCCTTTTTTATATCAGATTGAATTATGATAATACCTAGGCGATGGTGATGGCTCGCACTGGCGTTGATATTCCCACCATAAAACAAAACATGACGGCATATAAGCGAACAAACGTCTGGCGTGTGCATTAAAAGGAGCCGGGTAAAGTGTCGCCAGGCGGTGTGAGTGTCCCACAAGACCCAGCTGGACGAGACACCAACTTTGTGACTCCATCTTCTGGTCGACTTTATGAATGTGGCGGAGGAAAAAGTTGACGCTAATTTTCAGCTCATCAAGTTTACTTTTCCCGCCTTGGTGATGATTGAAACGCCTTTCTGAGTAGTGAGGTGGGGTGGGGGGAGAGAGTGAGAGAGTGAGAGAAATTGATGGTGATGATTGAAACTCACTCGCCGAATGGAGGAGAAGGAGGAGGAAAGAAAAGACGGTGAAAGAGAAGGAGGAGAAGGAGGAAGAGATAGCGGTGGTAATGATTAAAAGTTCTCGACGAGAGGAGGATGAGAAGGAAGGAAGAGAGAGAGACGGGAGAGAGAGAGGGAGAGAGAGAGAGAGAGAGAGAGAAGAGAGAGAGAGAGAGAGAGAGTTGGTAATTATTTAGACTAAATGTCGAAAGAAAGAAAGAGGAAAGAAAGAAAGAAAGAAAGAAAGAAAATATTGGTCAGGTCTCACAAATGTAGTGGCGGAATTGAAAGCTTCTTCAAGGAGTTGGCGATTTTTGGGGGTTTTTTCCCTCCTCCTCCTCCTCCTCCTCCTCCTCTTCCTCCCGTTACACCTGGTTGGACGTGGTGGCTAATTTTAGATCACTATTCATTATTGTTTGTTCATCCCACATTCAGTTCTATTCATTAACTCACCCAAGAGAGAAAAAAAATTATTGGTGTTAGTAATTTTTTTTTTATGTCGCTAAAAGATTAATTCGAGTTAGTTTTATTTTTAATTGTTAGATGTCTGTTGATTTTATAGTCTTATATTAAATTCATTTCAGACATAATTATAGACTTTTAAATTTAAGACATAATTATAGACGTTTTAAGATTAATTTCAGACATACTGTAATTATAGACTTTAATTTCGGACATAATTATAGACGTTTTTATTACTTTCAGACATAATTATAGACTTAAATTTCAAACATAATTCTACTTTTTTCTTAAATTTCAGACATAATTATACTTTTTCAATTAATATCAGACATAATTATACTTTTTTAATTAACATCAGACAGTTATAGACTGTTTAATTAATTTCAGACATAATTATAGACTTAATTAATTTCAGACATAACTGTAGACATCTTAGAATTGTTTTAGACATTTGTTGATTTTTAGATTTATTTTTTTTAGACATCTGATAGTTTTTAGGTACGATTTTAGACATAATTAGAGACTTTTTATATTTAATTTTAGACATTTGTTGATTATAGACGTATCCTTCATTAGAATATTAACTGGATTATTTTATTTTATTTACTATTAAGTATTAGGTTCTTATAAGTGGTTGTTAACATTTAAATGGCGGGAATTTGTTAACTGTTTTTCTTTTATTTGTGGTAACAGTTTACTATACATACAATATAGTGATACTTCTATATAACGGACACCTCACATAACGGACACCTCCACATAACGGACACCTCCACATCAGGGACACCTCCACATAACGGACACCTCCACATCAGGGACACCTCCACATAAGGGACACCTCCACATAACGGACACCTCCACATCAGGGACACCTCCACATAACGGACACCTCCACATCAGGGACACCTCCACATAACGGACACCTCCACATCAGGGACACCTCCACATAACGGACACCTCCACATCAGGGACACCTCCACACCAGCAGACACCGCCCACATCAGGGACACCTCCACATGGACACCTCCCATCAGGGACACCTCCACTAACGGACACCTCCACATCAGGGACACCTCCACATAACGGACACCTCCACATCAGGGACACCTCCACATAACGGACACCTCCACATCAGGGACACCTCCACATAACGGACACCTCCACATAACGGACTTCTTTCTCCATATAATACTTCAATAGAGGTGTTACTGTAGACCAAGTCCCAGGTTCCTGATCTGACTTTCTGCCTCATTTACACACAATTGCTGGGTTTCAGTTGTTTCTCTTACTATTGACAAAACCACACATATATTGTTTCTCACTCTTGATCATTTTTTTTTTCATTTTTGTATTTCTTTATGGTTCTTTATTATTATTATTATTATTATTATTATTATTATTATTATTATTATTATTATTATTATTATTATTATTATTATTATTATTTTTATTATTATTATTATTATTATTATTATTATTATTATTATTATTATTATTATTATTATTATTATTTTCGCCCCCCTGGCCCCGATGTGGGTCAGTGACCTGTGCCCGGGTGGGCTAATCCCTGTAAAAAAATAAATAAAAATAGAAATATATAGTTATTTACGGGAAGCAATAGTTATGAGTTCCCGTGACAGAGAGAGAGAGAGAGAGAGAGAGAGAGAGAGAGAACAGAATCTTCCCAACACGTTATGTAGGCAGACGGTGTAAAGTAAGGTGTTGTAAATAAGGATAATTTACAATGTTTACAGGGGGTATACCATCAACACGACGGTGATTTTATACCTGAAATAGATATGTAAATTATAGGAAGAAAAACTCAGTGAATAAATTGTATAGGTTTGGTAAAGGTTAAGTGACGACAGTGAGGCCCACCCCTAGCTGTTTGGCCACGGTGGGACATGTCTGGCCACGGTGGGACACATCTGGCCACGGTGGGACATATCTGGCCACGGTGGGACATGTCTGGCCACGGTGGGACACATCTGGCCACGGTGGGACACATCTGGCCACGATGGGACATGTCTGGCCACGGTGGGACACATCTGGCCACGGTGGGACACATCTGGCCACGATGGGACATATCTCTCTCCCTCTCTCTCTCTCCGTTTACAGATCGTCGTTAATATACACACACCTTGATAAGCTTCACCCCCTCAACAAGCAGTGCTTACTCGGGAGAATATTACCACACACTCCTAGACATAACACATACACACATAAGAAGTGTTCTAACTATACCCAAGTTGATCCAGTTTGACCTTAGTTTAACGCACAAACTTACTTGAGATAGAGGCTCTTGAGTGACAGCAGCCGCCGGAGTTTGAGACACCGTGTTTGGGTTCTCAAAAGACAAGACGGATGAATCCACATTGTCTATCCGGATTACTCACACCATGTTCCCTGCAGGAGAGATAAGAGCTTCCTACGCGGGGATTTACTATATAGATGCATTTAATGACACATGTTTGTGCGACTAATGTTAGGAACGACTAAAGTTTAACTGAGGGACATAGTTGTTTTTTATTAATCCCGAGGTGAGCGAACACTCTACTCGGTCAAAACCTTAATCAACAAACCTGTCATCGTCGCCGGCGGGAGAATCAGTCACTCTGCCTCGATTTTGCCAAAGCTCTACTAACAGCGTCCATCAGCAGCAACACGGCTCTGGTGCACGAGTTTGTGAATCACAGAATAGCAATCATGACTGACGCCAACCATCAGGTGAATTATGTGTTGCAGTGACAGCCTGAAGGTTGGTGGCTGACGAGCGGCTGAAGAACACTCTTGCTGAACTTAGTAATGACTTAAGTACAGTAATATGAGCCTGCCATTAACACAGGTGATGGCCTTGGGGCTCGTTTTGTTCAGGTGTAGATGGCGCCCAAGCCTCGCTCTTAATCTCAGCTGGTGAGCAAGAAGTGAGCGTGGTGGTGGAGGAGGCCCTGCTGGCAGCTCTCTTAAAAGCCTCATTGTTTCTTGTGTCCTTCGCCCCGCGCCACACTCATACGTTTTCATTAATTTGCCAAGAATGAAATACTTGTAGGTCTACATTCACACACCTTCCTACGGTAAATGTTCCTCGTATTGTAGGTAAAGTATAACACTGTACCTTACTGCTTTACTTACTTATATAACCTCACTAAAACATCACTATTACACTAAGACTCGACCCTAACCAGATACGCCATTTACACACTATATAGTTCAGATATAAAATTATTCCAAGTATTACCTGTAAAGTTGTCCTCACCTGGTGTTAAGTGAGTGTGTGTCCACCTCACCTGTAAGACTGGTGTTGGTCTAACTGTTATGGCTGTGTATGAGTGGTATGTTGACTGGTGACTGGACCTCCCCCGTGTAAGAGACTGTTCGCTGGTGACTGGACCTCCCCCGTGTAAGAGACTGTTCGCTGGTGACTGGACCCCCCCCACCCCCCCGGCCCGCTAATGTGCCAAAAAATCCAGGTGTTTCTCTTGTTCCTCACACAATACTCGCCAGCCTGTACCATTTTTTTCTGCTTTACTCTGACAAGAATAAGATACTGACAGTCTTTTGAGCTGACCTGACGAAGCAGTTTTTTTCTCATTTTTTTTTTACCAGTCGACAAAATTCAAGATATGGTTAGGTTAGATTAGATTAGGTTAGGTTAAGAATTGAACCATTGTGCTGTACCTTATAATAATGTTTACCTCAGTTGATGGTAGATACCTCTCTCTCTCTCTCTCTCTCTCTCTCTCTCTCTCTCTCTCTCTCTCTCTCTCTCTCTCTGGCCAGGTACTCTTAGTCCTCAAATTATTTATAAACTTTATTTCTTCTTCCTCTCTTCCTCTCCACTTACGAGCATCATCATATACAACATAGGGAAGCAGACAACATTGCCACCACATCTAACATAGAGAGAAGCAGACACTATTACCACATCCACTTTTTATCCTGTGCCTGGGAAGCAGACAACATTGCACCACATCACCTTATAGGGAAGCAGGGCACTATTACCACATCACGCCATCACAACATAGGGAAGCAGACAACATTGCCACACCACATCACAACATAGGGAAGCAGACGCTATTACCACATCACGCCACATCACAACATAGGGAAGCAGACAACATTGCCACACCACATCACAACATAGGGAAGCAGACGCTATTACCACATCACGCCACATCACAACATAGGGAAGCAGACAACATTGCCACCACATCACAACATAGGAAATGGTGCTATTACATCACGCCACATCACAACATAGGGAAGCAGACAACATTGCCACACACATCACAACACGGAAGCAGACACTTTAATACCACATCACGCCACATCACAACAGGGAAGCAAACAACAGTACACCACATCACAACATAGGGAAGCAGACGCTATTACCACATGACGCCACATCACAACATAGGGAAGCAGACACTATTACCACATCACAACATAGGGAAGCAGACGCTATTACCACATCACGCCACATCACAACATAGGGAAGCAGACAACATTGCCACACCACATCACAACATAGGGAAGCAGACGCTATTACCACATGACGCCACATCACAACATAGGGAAGCAGACACTATTACCACATCATACCACATCACAACATAGGGAAGCAGACACTATTACCACATCATGCCACATCACAACATAGGGAAGCAGACACTATTACCACATGACGCCACATCACAACAAAAAATGTGTCTGACCGACTTCCTACAAAACTACAGTACACTACAAAATGTTACTCCATGAAGTCAAGCTTTTTGGAGTCTTTTGTTTTGTTGACTGTAACAACTAGGAGGCGCCGTGATGACTCCTCCCCCTCCTCCTCCTCCGTCAGTGAGTTAGTGAGTTAGTGGCAGCCCTTGACATATTGAGTGCAAATTGAAAATATTGTCGAGTTTATTTTATTTTGTTTTCATTTTGGTTATAAAGTGTCATTGAAAACTACTTACGGCCCTGATATAATTAATCCTATAACTCTGATATAGTTCATCCTTGTTATAGATAGAATAATATAGTCGAATTATATAGAGAAATATATTAATTATTATAGGTACAGAGGGACTTTTCGATTACAGCTCTGTTTTGGGTTTTATCGTCTGACGTTACTGTGTGAGGGTTAGTCAGGTCACTAGCTGCTGGGAGTGAAGGTTATGGTGTGGTGTGGTGTGGTGTGGTGTGGTGTGGTGTGTCTTGGGTGGGTGGTGTGACGACTGCATAGTTACATCTCCTAACATGTGTTTAGTTGAGCCTTGGATGGACACTGCCCGTTTGTGTTAGGTGGGGGTCAGTACAGGTTTTACCATACCCTACATGTAAAGATTCTCTCATGCATACACACCTACACCGTTATATGCTGACACCTCATACATATTCATACATCACACATACACATATATATATATATATATATATATATATATATATATATATATATATATATATATATCTTGAAGATGTCTTGAATAAAGACGAAAGCTAAGGTGCTCCGTTGTCCTTTTCCGTGTGATTTTATCAAGATTTATCTTATCCACGTTTTCATTGTGGATCTACATGAAATATATATATATATATATATATATATATATATATATATATATATATATATATATATATATATATATATATATATATATATATATATATATATATATATATATATATATATATATATATATATATATATATATATACTCTCACATGCATGTATAGATATAGAAACCCCAGAACACACACACACACACACACACACACACACACACACACACACACACACACATTCACACATATACACATACAGACACACATACAAATACATACACGCACGCCATCCTACAAATGATTGGATGTACATACCTTGTGTGCGCAAATGTTAGCCGAGTACACACACACACACACACACACATATGTTGTCCTTGTTAACACGGCTGTTGAATCATATTGGGATCTGTGTGTGTGTGTGTGTGTGTGTGTGTGTGTGTGTGTGTACCTGTGTCTGTATGGCCGTGTGCATGTGTCTGTATGGCCGTGTGCGTGTGTCTGTATAGCTGTGTGCGTGTGTCTGTATGGATTTGTCCGATACATGTGTGCGTACATGCATGTGTTTGAAATTGTGTGCATCCTTTGGGTTATGTGTACATGTAGGCTATTGTGTGTTAGATATGTGTAGGTGTTTATATAATATGTAGATGTTTTCGTGTTTGTTCATCCATATATAATGAGCTTATATAACACACACACACACACACACACACACACACACACACACACACACACACACACACACACACACACTACAAATAACGATCACAAAGTTCCAAACAAAACAAAAATTAAGAGAAAAATAATAATAGTTTTTACATTTTCTTCATCTGAGGAAAAATAGTGAGTTGGCAGTGTGTTGTCCATTGATGTTGATAATATTACTGTACCAACTTACCTTTGATATGACGCTGTGAAGGTGACCTGATTTTATTAAATGATGCATATTTGCCTGTTAGTAGTCACCCCATCACTTGTTTTACCTGACCTCCCATCACCTGTCCTCACCTGGCCTCCCATCACCTGTCCTCACCTGGCCTCCCATCACCTGTCCTCACCTGACCTCCCATCACCTGTCCTCACCTGACCTCCCATCACCTGTCCTCACCTGGTCTCCCATCACCTGTCCTCACCTGGCCTCCCATAACCTGCCTCGCCTGACCTAACTGGGGGGGACCGAAGTATTTAGTGTGTGAGGGATGTGTGTGTGTTCGTTAAGTCTAGTCATCCCCAAATTGCTTCTTTCCTTCATGATCTGACTGGTGGATGAGTATTGTACGTGAGGGATGTTTGTTCGGATGGGACTTTAACCTAATCACTCCGTTTTTTGTGTTTTTTTGTGTTTTTTCTTCGCTTTTTTATTAAATTACCACATCAACGTACAGCCCCCCCAACACACACACACTATGCGGGAGTTGTGGTGCGCCTTTAGGGTAGCTGAAGGTGTGTCTTAATGGCGTCAGGTTGCTAAAGGCGCGGTCTTGTGTCTCTCTCTACAGGAAGGTGAAGGAGGCCCGTAGGTGTTGTCTGGCCCCCACAGTATCTATCTATCTATCTATCTATCTATCTATCTATCTATCTATCTATCTATCTATCACAAGAGTTTAACGATGCGATCCTTCCTTCCTTATTCTACATAGATTTATGAGTAGTGTTTCCCCCTACCGGTATCAAATATTTCCTTCTTCCTTCGTTCCTTCTGCTGTTTCCTTTATCCTTTGTTTTCCTTCTCGTCCTTTCTTATCATCCCTCCTTCCTCTATTTTCCCCACTTTCTCTCCGTTTCCTCTTCAGTTTTTGGCCTATTTTCCCTTCCTCTTCCTCTTTCTCCTCCTCCTATCTTCCCATCATCTCCTTTGGGGATTTCTGACAAGTCCTCATCACAGAGTGTCCAGTTATTGATCTCTCTCTCTCTCTCTCTCTCTCTCTCTCTCTCTCTCTAGGAATCTTCATAATAATGGGACTCCTTCCCCAGGGGCGCCGCTCCCCTATAACCCAGCACTTGTGACGGGAAGGACGGAGGGCGAGTGGCGGAGGGAGGAAGGTGGGGGAAAGGAGAAGAGGAGGTGATAAGAGGGGAGGAGGAAGAGATAGAAACGAATGAAAAGGGAAGGAAAAATAAGGAAGAGGGAAAGAGGAGTTGGGGAAAGAGAAGGGAGTAGGGAAAGAAGAGGTAGGAAGAGATTAAAGTAAGGTAAAGGAAAGGATGTGAGAAAAGGTGGGAAAGGAATTGTGGTTGATAGAAGAGACGAGTGAATTGTGGTTGAGGGGGGGGGAGAGAAGTTGTTGTGGTGGTGATGGAAGGAGGAAGTTAGCAGTGAGTTAGGTGATGGTGTTGGGGGTGGTGATGGAGGTGATGGTGATAGTGGAGGTGATGGTGATAGTGGTGTTGGTGGTAGTGGTGTTGGTGGTAGTGGTGATCGTCGTGGTAGTGTGGAAGGGGGTGATGGTGGTGGAGACGGTGATAGTGTTAAAGGTGGAGAAGGTAGGAATGGTGGTGGAAGAGGAGAATGAGAGTAAATGACGATAGTAGTAGTAGTAGTACAGTCACCTACATCACCGATTAAAGCATAAACTATCATGGGAACTCTTATATTTACTCTAGAATATCCAACATCATCTAAAAGGAATCGATCTAATCTCTCTCTCTCTCTCATTGAGGAACAGCAAAACGACAACAAAATATTACGGATCAATTTCGGGTTTGATATTTACATATTGGCAACTGTGTAAGACTTGTCGTTGTAGGAGATACCGAATGGAAATAAAAAAATTACGTATAAAAAAAGTATCGGTCTTGTTCGAAGTTGACGTTTACGAAAGCGGTTTTAAAAGGGGGAGAAACACGAACAACTTTTTTGTTTCTTTTACCTTCGACGAATTTCACATAACTTGAACGAAACACACGCAATAAAACACTTAAGAGGGGGAAAAAAACGATAAACACTTAACACACGTTACGCAAGGCTGTGTGAACACTTATGGTCTTGCCTTATTTATGTAAAAACCTTTTTCCCTACAACCGCTTCCGTAAATTTTTCTCCGAGAAAATGACTTCCTCAAACGACGTCTCACGGCGTTTTAGTGCGAGGATCTGATAATTCGTGCGCGGGCTGAGCGCTGATTGGCTGATGGAATATTTACACGCCCCTCCCTCGCTCTTGATTGGTTATTTCTGGTTTGTTTATTCTTAGGCCATCATTGGTTAGGTTGGCGTGTTTTGATAATCGATTTTGCCAGATATGTTCTAGAAATAGTCAGGAAGTAATGCAGACGAGAGTGAATATAAAGGAACGATGGAAGACGCGTTTTGGTGCTGAAGATAAGAAAAGATACCGTACATATATCAAGTTATCACGTACATATATCAAGTTATCACGTACGGATATCAAGTTATCACGTACGGATATCATGGTATCACGTACGGAAGTTATCGACCAGTTGCGTGTATTGAGTCGTCGTGTACGGTTATCAGATCACACAACAACAGGCAATAGTTTTACAATATACGGTAATGCTGTTTTCCTATCGGCTCTAATGCGTATTTGATATTGAGGCCAGAGTATTACCGTGAGATCTGTGGCCACTATTGAAGAGAGAGATAGAGGAAGACGAGAGAGAGAGTGAAGAAGGTGAGACAGAGAGAAAGATAGAAGGGTAGATGAAACAGTGAGAGAAAGAGAGAGATAAGTGAAGGTGAGATAGTGAGAGAGAGAGAGATAGAAAGATGATACACTATATGAGAGAATTAAAAATGTGAGAGGAAAGGAAAGATGGAAACAGGAATATGTTTGAAGAGAGAGAGAGAGAGAGAGAGAGAATGACCACAAAATAAACAGAAATAGAAAGAGATAAACAAACAAGACACAAAGAAACAGACCAAAAACAAACAGACAAACACATACACAGTAGCCAGACATGATAACCGGCCCCTCCTTGTTGACTCCCTAACCGTAATACTGAATTAATAACTAATACTAAGGGACCAGTTGTCTCCACTCTCCGCTAACCAACCCGGAAACTGAATACAAAAATAAACAAACTCTAGGGCATTCTCAACCCGTATTTAACTTACACAATACATTGTTAATTAAGTCAATATAACACTTGTGCTTCGCAAATAATGATATACCGAGGACCAGGTAAATATTTAGACTTACTTTCTAATTAGAAAATGAAGGCTGATGAAAGTTGATTATGGATTTTGCTTATTGCTGTGTGGGGTTTGATGATGATGATGATGATGATGATGATGATGAAGATGATGGTAATGATGATGATGAGGAAGATAATGATAATAATAATAATAATAATAATAATAATAATAATAATAATAATAATAATAATAATAATAATAATAATATTGTACTTACCAACAGAAAAACAGTGTCATTACAAAACACACACACAGACACACAGACACACAGACACACACACACACACACACACACACACACACACACACACACACACACACACACACACACACGTGTGTTACTCTTTTATATCCAGTATATATATATATATATATATATATATATATATATATATATATATATATATATATATATATATATATATATATATATATATATAATACTTTTAGGGCATTATATGGTCAAGTGCTTCGTTGTTGAGGTTGATAAGACTCATTATCTTGCTGTTGATTCTTAACAAAAGGTATTATAAAATTAAGAGGCTTATAATCCCCCCCCCCCACCTTACATAATGGTAACAGCACTCAACTCGGGTATTAAGGGTCGTTGGTTCGATTCAGGGGCGCACTTTTTGTCCACCCAGTTATAAATACCTAAAGGAACCCACTTTGTTTACAACCCTCGTGGCGGTGGCAAGGTTATCAATGACCTACACACGGCCCCTAGGGTAGGTTAGGTTAGGTTTGGTTTGGTTTGGTTTAGTTTGGGTTTGGGTTTGGGTTTGGTTTTGGTTTGGTTTGGTTTGGTTTGGTTTGGTTTGGTTAGGTTAGGTTAGGTCTTGTTGGTTCTTGGGAGCGGACGATTACTTTGAGTACCGATGTGATTATTATGAGAAATCGTAGTAATTTTTATTGATGGTGAGCCAAATGAAGGATAATGATTGGTTGGGATTGGTAATGATTGGTTGTGATTGGTTGAAAGAAGCCGAGTTAAGATTGGTTGTGATTGGTTCAAGGAAGTTTAGTTACGATTGGTTGTGATTGGTTGAAAGAAGCCGAGTTAAGATTGGTTGGGATTGGTTGAAGGAAGCCGAGTTAAGATTGGTTGTGATTGGTTGAAGGAAGCCTAGTTAAGATTGGTTGTGATTGGTTGAAAGAAGCCGAGTTAAGATTGGTTGGGATTGGTTGAAGAAAATCTATTTATTATATTATTAGACATTTATTGACATTTATTTATTAATCGAATTTGGATGAAAATTAACGAACAAATTATCAAAAAGGTTTAATTTTTTTCTGTATTTAGTATAAGAGTTTGTTAAGTGTATTAATTTTCCTAATTGAAGAACTTGTCCCTAATCTTCAGTGGGTTAATGAAGTGAGTGTTCGTTAAGTGTTCATTAAGTGTTCATTAAGTGTTCATTAAGTGGAGTAAAATGAAGGTGTTCTGTATAGGCATTATTTACCCTAAATAGAAATGACTCTTGATATTTTTTTTTTCTGGGAAGATATATTTGGGAGTCATATTTTCATCCTGGGAGACATATTAAGCCATTTCTTTCCCTGGTGAGATATAACAAGCAATTTCTTTCCCTTGTGAGATATAATAAGCCATTTCTTTCCCTGGGAGATATAACAAGCCATTTCTTTCCCTGGGAGACATATTAAGCCACTTCTTTCCCTAGAGATATATCAAGCCATTTCTTTCCCTGGTGAGATATAACAAGCCATTTCTTTCCCTGGTGAGATATAACAAGCCATTTCTTTCCCTGGGAGAAATCTCAAGCCATTGGGGTCTGTTGCCATTTCTTTCCCCCCCGAGAAGAGAAAATCTGGGGCCATTTTCTATTCTCTAAAGCCCAAAACCGATTTTATGACGCAGTTCTTGTTGAGTGAAGCGAGGCGCCGACATGTTTGTTTCTCTCTCTCTCTCTCTCTCTCTCTCTCTCTCTCTCCACACACACTCCCCATCCCCACCCACACAACCCCTCATATCCACCTCCCATCTCTTCCCCTTCCCCCACGCACAAAACACACCTTGAAATTGATCTACACTTTTTTCTGGACATTTTAGTGGAACCATTATTGTAATTACTCGGTGGATGGGAGGAGGAGGGGACGGGGTGGAGGAAGAGTCGAGGAGGAGATGAAGGGGGTTAACAGAAGGAAGTGAGAGGTGGAGGAAGATAGAAAGAGAGAGTGAGAAGTGGAGGGAAGTGAGGGGGGGTGTGGAAGTGGTGGAGAGGAAGGGGGTGAGGGAATGGGTGAAGGGTGGGAGAGAGTTAAGGTGTTGAGGGGGACGTAGTAAGTGATGAAGGAGGAGGGAGTAAGGGGTAGAGAGGAGGGAGTGAGAGAGTTGGGGTGAGGGAGAGAGAGGGGCGAGGGGGAGGGGAGTGGGGGCGAGGGGGAAGTAAAGTCATGCCTTAAGGTGACAGAAAGTGAAAATGAAAGTCCAGGAAATGTCGAGGAAAGTGAGGGGGAAATGGCATGAAATTTAACAACGGGGAGAAATGTGGAGAGAGTTAAAGGATAAGAAAAAACCTAAAAGAAAGTAAGATAGAGAAAGAGAAAGTTAAAAGGAAAAATAGAGAGGAAATAATAAGAAAAGGTCTAAAAGAATGTAAGAGAGAGAGAGAGAGAGAGATAGAAAATGCATAAGAGAGTTAAAAGAAAATTTATGACTGAAAGAATAAGATAAAGCCTAAAGAAAGTTAGAGAGAGAGTAATAGATAGTTTAGAAAGTCCAAAGAAATTTATTAATGAAAGAGAGAAAAACGCGGTCAAATAGAAAACAACAGAGAAAACTCACAAATAGAAAGCATCAAGAAGTGTTCAAGAGAAATACAACGGAGAAAGTGACCAAGAAAAAGTAGAAGAGATACTTTTGCAAGAGAGAGAGAGAGAGAGAGAGAGAGAGAGAGAGAGAGAGAGAGAGATAGAGAGAGAGAAATCTAACCCCACAAAGACCACATTGCAAAGAGACTGCAACAGAAAGCATTCAATAGAAATGCAACAGAAACTCCGGTCAAGAGAAAGCAGAAAAGAAAAGTTTAGCAAGAGAGAGAAAGAAAACTGGCCCACAAAGATCACATTGCAAGGAGCAGTATGCAGAGCGGGCACCATGTGTTGCAGTCATTGGCAAAGTCTTAAATTGCAAACTTCCCTGATGGTAACGTTCACAGTTGTGGCGAGTGTCTGCTTTATATTGACTCTAGGATGCATATGGTGGTGGGGGATTGTGGGGAGGAGAGGAGCTGGGGGAGAAGGAGAGGAGGAGGAAGCAAGGTGGGAGAGGAGATGTGGGACAGAAAGATGAGGAGAATTGATGGGAGGAGCAAGGAGGATTGTTGCAGTGGCCGGGAGAAGGGAAGAGAAGACGTGGGAAGAGGAGGAGGAGGAGGAGAAGGAAGAAGATGGGGGAAGTGAGGAAGGAGCACGTTTGAAAGATAACGTTATGGTGTGATTGTGGACGGTGAGGAGGGGAGGGAGGGGGAGAAGTAAGCGGGAGAAGGATTGGAAGAAAGAGAGGAAAGGAAGGGATGACAGAGAGAAGAAGGATAAGTGGAGATGATGTTTGGGAGAATAAGATGATGAAGAATATAGACAAGATAAAGAAGAATGGTGATAACAGGAGACAACAACAACATTAAATAAACAGAAAATAAGAGAAATGAAACATGAAAGAGACGATTAAATAGATTAAAATGTAAAAAATAATGATAATTGAATATTTTTGAGGCAGATGAAGTAAAAGATAGCGGGAAAGAATAGAAAGAAGAACTGTATAATGATAATGAGAAAGATGAAGCAAGAAACGAGAATAAATTAAGATTAAACTACCAATTTTGGAAACAACTTGAAGCAGCCTGTGAATAAAATGCTAAATGCTAAGTCTTGTGGAGTTAATCACCTTACAGCCTATTTCTAAACCAAATACAGTTGTCAAAAATTGAAACAGAATAGGCACGAGTTATCTGAAGAGCAACATAGATTTAGAATGGGAAGGGAAACTGGAGAAAGTGTATCTGATTGGAGAATAACACTATAACTAGGTGTTGCCATTTTGGTGTCATGGATTAACTAGGTTTTGCCATCTTGGTGTCATGGATTAATTTTATAAAAATAAAAGTATTTCACAGGATAAAACACATTGTAGATGTCTTTGATGAACTAGGCATTAATGAAAGAGATATTGGATCTGTTTTTGTTTTCAATCTTTACTGGCAATAGGAGGCTTCAGTGTTAGTAAATAATGAACTTACTTGTTGGTTCAGAGTTAAAACCGCACTATATCTAATTTACGGATTAAGAAAACTGAAATACTTTGGTCATATAGTTAAGGATGAAGGTAAGAGAAGGTCAGAGGAAGGTAGAGATTGAGGTAGAGGAATGAAATTGATAGTTGTGGCCCACAGAGTAATGCAGAATATGAGTGTTATTGGTAGAGTTACCCTGTAAGTGTTCAGCGTGGGGGGGCCGTGGTCACCAACCCTCAGATATGAAGATGGCAGCTTGATTGATTGATTGTGATTGATGATGATTATGATGATGATGATAATGATGATGACGGTAATGGTGGTGCTGGTGGTGGGGGGTGGTAGTAGTAGTAGTGGCGGGAGCGATGGTGGTGGTATAACTGATTCTCCTGCTGTTGATTATAGTAGGGACTGTAGTGGTGGTGGTGGGGATGGTGGTAGTTATAAGAAATAGTGGTAGCAATAGTGGTGATAGTGGTAGCAATAGTGGTGATAGTGGTAGCAATAAAGGCGATAGTGGTAGCAATAAGGATGATAGTGGTAGCAGTAATAGTGATAGTGTTAGCAATATTAGTGATACTGGTGATAGTGGTACTAGTGGTGATGGTGGTAGCACGTATAATGATAGTGATGAGGGGGAAGAGGCGATTATAGAGGTGACCTGGTCGATTATAGGGTCGATTATAGAGACATCTTCCTAATGCTGACTGGCAGAGTAAATCATATTCAACTTTAAGATTGATCTGTGACCTGCTCCTGGGGCTACTGGGAGAGGGAGATATGAAGGGAATGTGTGAGAGAAAGAGAGAGATGGGGAAAGAAAATGGAAGAGGGAGAGAGAGAAGGAAATTATTTACGTGGGTTTTCAAGAGCAAGAGAGAAAGAAGTATAGAGAATGAGAGAAAGAGAAAACGAGAGAAAATTAATAAAACTACTTTTAGTTTTTTGGGGTTTTACAGAATCAAATGCAAACAAAAATGGCGATGTTTACCTCTGGGTAGTCGAGTACTGTACGTGAACCGGTTATAAACACACAGAAAACTAACGCGTAAAACAGTATGGTTAACCGGACATTTGACGAAAAAAACAGTATGGTTAACCGGACATTTGACGAAAAAAACAGTCTAGTTACAGTCTAATTAACCGAAAGTTGGACTAAATATTGTCGTAGGGAAGATTAAGAGAAATTCGGAGGGACTTCTCTGTGAAATAATAATAATAATAATAATAATAATAATAATAATAATAATAATAATAATAATAATAATAATAATAATAATAATAATAAACGGTTTATTAATAGAGTTGCAGCCGGTGGCTGAAAATATACAGACTTACATTTGATTTAGACCTAATGATATAATATGCGTTGAATTGTGTGTGTGTGTGTGTATACGGGAGAGAGTATTTCCACCATTGGGACATACACGAAGAATATTTCTACCTTTGGGAAATATGAATCGTATATTTCTTCAGGTGAGAAATATACAACAAATATTCCTCCCTTCGAGAAATACACTCACACACACACTGAATATCCCTCCTAACCTTTAAGATATACCCACGCAGACTATTTCTAAGGCTGGGAAATAACGCAGCGAATATTTCCACTGGTCGGGAGGAATATTCAAATCGGTGACGCTGGGTTGAGTAAATGGAATATATCTCTAAGATAGAATATGGCCATTTAAATAATTCATGCCATGTCAGTGAAACCGAACCCATCTTCCTCCCTCTCTTCCTTCTCTCCACTTCCCTCCACCTCCTTCCCTCCTTCCTTTCCTTCCTTCCACTTCCCTTCACCTTCTTTCCCTTCATCTCCCTTCCCTCCACCTCCATCAACCTCATTTCCCTCAACCTCCTTCCATCCCTCCACTTCCTTCCCTCCCCTCCCCTCCTTCCACTTCCCTACTTCACTTCTTCCCTTCCTTCCACCTCCCCCTTCCTTCCTTCCCCTTCCTTCCTCCTCCTTCCTCCTCTTCCTCCTCCTCCCAAACTCTTCCTTCTATTCCCCCCCCCTCCCTGTTCCTTCTCACCGGTTAAGAGAAAGGGGGAAGAGGGAAGGGAGAGATAAAGGTTAGGACTAAGAGAGGGAAGGAGAGACTGGGGGCTGGAGAGAGATAAGTAGGGAGAGACGGGGAGAAATGGGGAGAAGGAAGATAGGAATAAGAGAGATAGGCAGATAAAAATGGAAACATGGAGAAAAATAAGAGATACAAGGAAAGGGTTAGAGGAAGGGAGAAAACAGCATAGGAAAGCAAACAAATAGAGAAAGAGAGAGGAGAGAGACAGACAAATAGACAGATAGACAGACAAATAGACAGACAGACACAACTATATACAGGTATTGATATAATAATTCTATTGTTTAGGTGAAAAATACGTGGGTTTTTTTTTTCTTAAACAATGTGTACGTTTATTGTGTATATTGAGGGAATATTTGTGTGTACAGAAGAATGTGTTTAGAATGTTTGTGTGTACAAGAGAATGTATGTTGAATGTTTATGTGTATAGAAGAATGTGTATAGAATGTTTGTGTGTAGAGGAGAATGTATGTTGAATGTTTATGTGTATAGAAGAATGTGTTTAGAATGTTTGTGTGTACAGGAGAATGTGTTTAGAATGTTTGTGTGTAGAGGAGAATGTATGTTGAATGTTTATGTGTATAGAAGAATGTGTATAGAATGTTTGTGTGTTCAAGAGAATGTGTATAGAATATTTGTGTGTATTGGAGAATGTGTATTGAATGTGCGTACAGGAGAATGTGTATTGAATATTTGTATGTACAGGAGAATGTGAATAGAATAATGAAAGTGAGCGAAAATAATCTAAAAATATTCTACTAAAACCAGTATCCGATTTCATGGATAATATTTATATAAGCCTCGTAATACCGATAAGCTGAGAGTCCCGTGTTCGTTATCCGGCCGAAATAGAGGTTTGGGTTGCCTCCTTGTACACAACCCCTTGTACACCACCCCTTGTACACCACTTCTTGTACACCACTTCTTGTACACCACTTCTGTACACCACCACTTGTACACCACCCATTGTACACCACTCTTGCACACCACCCCTTGTACACCACCCCTTGTACACACCACTTCTTGTACACCACTTTGTACACCACCCTTGTACACCACCCTTGTACACCACTTTGTACACTTTACCCTTGCACACCACCCCTGTACACCACTTCTGTACACCACCCCTTGTACACCACCCTGCACACCACCCTTGCACACCCCTTGCACAGGCCACCCCTTGCACACCACACCCATTGTACACCACTCCTTGTACTGTACCTGTCTGGCTACCTGTACTCAACTGTGGCAGGTGAAGTCTTGTATTGAGGAAATATATCATTGTTGAGATGAAACCACACACACACACACACACACACACACACACACACACACACACACACACACACACACACACACACACACACACACACACACACACACGAACGTTTATTAGCAGGTATAATTAGTGTACACACCTACTCAAAATATCCTTAATTAATAATTGATGTTATATTGCACCTAATTAAGAGTATAATTGTTTAATATAAATATTATAGTAGAATTTAATTATAGTAAAACCCAAATATGTTTCTCTAATTATATAAAATTATAGAAAACGCAAATATGATATAATTCTCTTTTAACATTTTGTGGGTTATAATTTATCAAGTGTAATTAAACCCGGGTTATACAGCAGCTATTGAGCCTTTAATAAACATTCCGAGGGCAGAGTCTTCCCTTAAAATATTAGTGTAGCGGGTCTCTCTCAAATTTCCTACCCTCCATCAGAACCTCTAAATCAAAGAGAGAGAGAGAGAGAGAGAGAGAATAAGAGAAAAACAGAATGAAATTGGTGCTTGAGATCTGTCCCCATGAGAAAGAGAAAGAGAGAGACTGTAAGATAGAGAGAGAGAGAGAGTGGGTGGAGAGAGAGAGAGAGAGAGAGAGAGAGACCAGCATCAGGGGAGAGATAGGAGCACCACTTGAGAGCCAGACGAGGACCATCAAACTAACAAAAAAGTTGTCATCACTCCAGCATGTAATTGGGGCCTCCTTCACTCCTCCTTCTAGGTACACGATCCTCGCCACACAGAGGCTCCTTCACTCCTCCTTCTACACACAGAGGCTCCTTCCTCCTCGATCCTCGCCACACAGAGGAGAGCTCCTTCACTCCTTCTAAGTACACGATCCACGCCACACAGAGGAGAGGCTCCTTCACTCCTCCTTCTGGTACACGATCCTCGCCACACTGAGTAAGAGGCTCCTTCACTCCTTCTAGGTACACGATCCTCGCCACACAGAGGGAGGCTCCTTCCTCCTTCTACGATCCACGCCACACAGAGGGAGAGGCTCCTTCACTCCTCCTAGGGTACACGATCCTCGCCACACTGAGTAAGAGGCTCCTTCACTCCTTCTAGGTACACGATCCTCGCCACACAGAGGAGAGGCTCCTTCACTCCTTCTAAGTACACGATCCACGCCACACAGAGGAGAGGCTCCTTCACTCCTTCTAAGTACACGATCCACGCCACACAGAGGGAGAGGCTCCTTCACTCCTCCTTCTAGGTACACGATCCTTGCCACACAGAGAGGAGAAAGAGAGAGAGAGAGAAAAAAGACAAACAGACAGACAATAAAACAGAGATTGGACCATAACAAAACAAAACAAGAACATAGAAATAAAGTAAAGATTGACAAACAAACAAACAAACAAACAAACCAAACACAGAAACACTAAAAACCCTGGAATAGCCAAGGAAGGAAGTGGGGGAGAGGGGTGGGGGGTGAGGGGGTGAGAGGAGGGAAGGGTGGGGGTGAAATTGCCAGTGGGTGTTGTGGGGGGAGAAGAAAGGCAAAGGGGGGTGAAGGTGGGGAGCAAGAAGGGGGAGGAGGGGGATTACCAGTGTGGGAAAGGACAGTGGTGGTGGTGGTAGGTGTAGTGGTGGTGGTGGTGGAGGAGTGGTGGTGGTGTGTGGTGGTGGTGGTGGTGGTGGTGGTGGTGGTGGTGGTGGTGGTGGTGGTGGTGGTGGTAGGAGTGGTGGTGGTGGTGGTAGGAGTGGTGGTGGTGGTAGGAGTAGTGGTGGTGGTAGTGGTGGGTAGTGGTGGTGGTGGTGGTGGTGGTGGGGACTGCTCTCTCTCTCTCTCTCTCTCTCTCTCTCTCTCTCTCTCTCTCTCTCTCTCTCTCTCTCTCTCTGCTACGGGGCGTGGGGAAGAGAGGGAAAGATGGTGGGGCTGTGGAAGAATGGGAGAGGAGGGAGAGGAGGAGAGGGGGAGAGGAGGGAGAATGGGAGGAGGAGAGGAGGAGGGGAAAGGAGGGGAGGATGGGAGAGGAGGGAGGATGGGAGAAGGGGAGGTTAAAGTGAATATGGGGAGAGAAGGGGTAGGGAAGAGTGTGGGGGGGGGGAGGGGAGGATGGGAGAGGAGGGAGGATGGGAGAAGGGGAGGTTAAAGTGAATATGGGGAGAGAAGGGGTAGGGAAGAGTGTGGGGGGGGGGAGGGGAGGGTGCGTATGTGTTCAAGAGATAGAGAGAAACAAAATCAACAGACAGACAGACAAAGAGAATAGACAGAGAAATGCAGAGGGTGAGTTGAAAGAGGAAGAGCTAAGTAGAGAAAGAGAGAAAGAAAGATAGAGAGAGAGAAAGAGATAGAGAGATATATATCCTAGAAATTACAAAAAAATGGTCAGACGACAAGACAGACAGACACAGAGAAAACAACATCAGAGAGAAACTAACTCCAAAGAGAAAGAAAAGAAAATACTGAAAAAAAAGAAAGCGAGAGAAAGCGAGGGAGAGAAAGTGGTAATTAAAAACAAGATCCACTAACCCGTGCAGAATCGATCAAAGGCATTTCAGTGAAAACATGTGCTTGATGTTCCCCCCTTTCCCCTTCCTCTCCCCTTTCCCCTTTTCCCCTTCCTCCTTCTCTCCCTGCCCTCTCCCTATCCCCCCTCCCCAAGCCTGCTCCCCTTCACTTGAACACTGTCACAGAGTGGGGAGAGTGGTAGGGAGAGATGGGGGGAGGGAGATGGGGGCGAGGGAGGTGGGGGGAGGAGTTGGACAGGATGGAGGTTGGGAGAGGAGGGGGAGTGAGAGTGAAGAGGTGGAGGATAAATTTGAGGGGGCGAGGAAGGAGAAAAAGGGGTGAAAGAGGTGAGAAAAGAGAAGAGGGAGAAAATGAGAAGAGAAGAAAGAGGGAATGGGGAATAGGTAGAGATGAGGAGAAACACTAAAGAAGATAAGGTGGGGGAAAGGAAGAGAGGGAGAAGGATAAAAGAAAGGGGAAAGATAGGAAGAGGGGAAATAATGAGGATAAGGCAAGGTCAATAAGAGAGAGGGGTGGGGGAGGGAGGTTGGGGAGAAGAGATGGAAGAGGGATGCAAGGATGGAGAGAGAGAGAGAGAGAGAGGAGGGAGTGTGTGTGTGTGTATGTGTGTGTGTGTGTGTGTGTGTGTGTGTGTGTGTGTGTGTGTGTGTGTGTGTGTGTGTGTGTGTGTGTGTGTGTGAGAGGCAGGCAAGAGAGAGAGAGAGAGAGAGGAGGTGGAGGTGGTCGTGGTGGTGGTGGTGGTCAGGGAGGTTGAAGCTCCAGCCACCACCACCACCACCACCAGCAGGAGAGGAGAGCCAGTCCACAAGCGAGCGTGCTGGGGGAAAGACATCGCGGCTCGTCATTCCGTGTTTCCCCACCACAGACATACAATACCCCGGGTATATCAGTGCCGTGTGACGTGTATCCCCGCGAGGAATATCCACAGTTCCTCATTTGGTAAAGGAAAATCCTATACGAGTCCGAAATGTTTAAATATTTGAGTTTCTGTTTTTTTTTCCGAAATGGACACAGAGAGAGAGTGTGAGAGCCAGAGAGGATGTGGTGAGGCTGGTCCGTGGAACTCTGTGTTTGCAAGCTGAACCATCCCCCCGAACCTCACTCTTGCCTGCTGCCTCTCCCGTTCCTCTGTCTATGTCTCTCTCACTCACTAGCTCTCTGTCTGCCTGCCTGTCTGTTTGTCTCAGGGAATGACAATCACACCCCCCCCCCAGAGATATATACATCCCCCCCAAAAAAAAATCATTCCCTTTACCTTCCCTCCGTTGAAAATGTGTTTGAGAGACATTGGAAAACAAAATGAGAGATATTTCCCCAAATTATCTCCCACCTTACATCTCCCTTCCTTCGCCCCTCCCATCAATGTGTTTGAGAGACATTGAAAAAAAAGAAGACCAAAAAAATATATATAAAAAAATAGAAATTTACAGAAGCCAGAACGAGAGACACAGTAAGAGACATTATGCCCCTGGAAGCAGCCTTCATCTTTTATCTCGCCCAGTAACGATGCAATTCTTGAACAAACGCGAGACAGGGGAAAAAACTAAGTGGGGGGGAGAGGAGGAGAGGGAAATGGTATTTTTTCCCCCTCCCTTACTATTGGCTGGGAGAGAGAGAGAGAGAAAGAGAGATAGTGGTGGGAAAGGAAACATTGTTGAATCGAATAGAATCGTCTTCAAGTTTGGCGGTGATGACGAACCAGACATTGGAATTTCTACTTTTGTATTGTATTTGTCTTTGTGTGTTTGTTGGTGTTTGTGTGTGGGGGGGGTTGGTGTTTGTTGGTATTTGTGTGTGGGGGGTGGTGTTTGTTGATGTTTGTGTTTGTGGGGGAGGTGTTTGTGAGGGTGTGTGGTGTTTGTTGGTGGTGTGTGTGTGGGGGAGGTGTTTGTGAGGGTGTGTTTAGGAGTGATTAGTGGAATTTCTAACCCTTAATGTATTTGTGTCTTTGTGTGTTTGTGTATGGGGGGGGTGTTTGTGTATGTGTGTTTGTGAGTCTTAGTGGAAAAATCTACTCTTGTATTGTGTTTGTGTGTGATTACGTTTTTATGTGTGTGCGTGTGTGTGTGTGTTTTATGTTTGTATTTAACTGCGTTTGTGTGTTTTTTTCTATGTGTGTTTTATATGTTTGTATTTGTGGGTGTTTTAGAATATTGGTGAAATGCCTACTCTTGTATTGTGTTTGTGTGTGTTGTGTGTGTCTATGTACGTTTGTGTGTCTGTGTGTTTATGTATACGTATGTGTGTGTGTGTGTACTATCCAAATTTCTCTATATATTTTAACTATCTAAAAATATGGTAAAATTAATCCAAGAATTACTATTAAATATGATTATTTTGAACTATCCATTTTTCATAACTATCCAACTTGTGTCATTAAACTAACCAATTCTTCCGTGAAAAAGTAGTGCTCGCTCGGAACTAACCAAACCTCGTACGACAATATTAGTCAACTACCCGGGACTTACTTACGACTATCCACTATTCAGAAGTCACATAGAACTACTCTAACCCGTGTTTAACTATTCGAATACGAAACACGACTATCCAGTAACGCAGACAATTAATATCTATTCATCATGCAACTATCCTGACCCCACGTATTACAATTTCCTATCCTGTGGGCTACTATCCATGATATTTAACAGGTTTCTTATAACTGCTTATGTGACTATCCTGGCGCTCATAGTACTATCCTCTATCCCCAGTGCGACTATCCTATACTATCTACGACTCATAGCATCTGGCCACTACCGCTTAATGTCTCCTTACTGCCGATTTAATAGACGATCTTGGGTTGGAAATGAGCATATTCGCCGCGATATTAGGCGTTTCTATGCTCCGGGTGTTGACCAGGAGCATACTAAGGGAGGGGAGGGGGTAGGTCCTAGCTATAATCAGCGGCCACTCATGGAGCATATCGTTGTCTGTTTATAGTTGATGCTTTTTTGTTTTTATTTTTTAATGTATTTCGTGTTTTTGTGTTTATACCTACATGTAGATATATACATGTATTTGGGTGTGTATACTTTCATCTAGAGATATGTATATACAAGGTCATATACATTTATACACCGCTTTAATTACTGGATGAACGATTGTGACTCCTGATACTTGCTATATACAGGTGTGATTAAAAATAACTATCACTCGTTAACACCAATGAACGAACTCGTAAAATTGTCAATGACTGTTAATTTCGAAGCGTGGCGGACAAGAATTTTACAGTCAGTCAAAGTTCAAGCGTAAGAATGGTAGATTAAAACGTGACCCCCCGTGATGTGTTTTGGTACATACATACATACATACATACATACATACATACATACATACATACATACATACATACATTCATACATTCCAGCAACACTAGCCCATAAAAAAACACTTTTACCTCCACACACAGACACACATTATAATAATCTCTCTCTCTCTCTCTCTCTCTCTCTCGTTACAGGAATCCTGCTTGAGATGTAGGATTATTATTTCTTGTAGGATCTCTGAAGCTTTGTAGGATCTTTGAGATGTTGTATCATCTTTGAGGTGTTGTAGGATTTTTTTAGGTGTTGTAGGATCTCTCTGAGGCGTTGTAGGACTTCTAATGCTTTACTAGGATTCGTAAACTGCCATAGGACTGTGTTATAGGACTTATTGCATTATAGGAATTTAAGTACATTCTTGACTCCTCCGGGTAGGACTCCCCGACTAGGACTCTTCCAGGTAGGACTCCCCCACCTAGGACTCCTCCACCTAGGACTCTCCCATATTGGACTCCCACAGAAACCCCCCAGCTAGGACACCTCCCACGCCACGAAGGATTTCTGAACTCTATCTTGAGAACGTCGTTAAGAAGCTTGTAAGAGGCTGACGAGTCTAGGAGTGTGGGAGTGAGAGAGGGGTAGGAGAGGGAAGGGGGGTGAAGATGATGAAAGAGAAGAAGGAACAGCGGATAGAAGGAGAGAGAGAGAGAGAGAGAGAGAGGAAAATGCGTATTAGAAGTGAGAAAGAGAGATAGAGAGAGAGATGGGGGGTGTGTAAGGAGAGAAGAGGAGAGTGTTGGAAGGAGGCGTGGAGAAATAAGAGAAAGGAAGATAGTGTGGGAAGAGAAAGGAAAGTAAAGAGGAGAGAATGAAGAGGAAAGTAGAATGTGGTAAGTAAGGGAAGGAGAGGGAAGAGAGAATGCGTAGTTGCTGGCGAGAGAGAGAGAGAAAGAGAGAGAGAGAGAGAGAGAGAGAGAGAGAGAGAGAGAGAGAGAGAGAGAGCGAGTACAATGATAAAAAGAAAACAAGAGTAATGATGTGAAAGAAAGAGAGAGAGAGAGAGAGAGAGAGTGTGTGTCTGTGGCAAAAAGAAAGTGGCTATTGTGAGAGAGTGAGAGAGAGAGAGTGAGAGTGGTGTTGTGAGAGTCTTGTCAAAGAGTCTGTTGTGTGAAAGACTGGCGGAAATGTGCGTTGTAATGTGTGCCTCCTTGCTTTCTGCCCTCCTCACACACACACACACACACACACACACACACACACACACACACACACACACACACACACACACACACACACACACACACACATATTAGAAGCAAAAGATGAAAATTAAATATCTTTATATAAAATTATTTACAACTGTGTTTTCAACGAGAGAGAGAGAGAGAGAGAGAGAGAGAGAGAGAGAGAGAGAGAGCTTAAACTACGATACATTCCTTGTAAAGCTTTAAGCTGGACCATCGTAAGGTTGTGAGAACTGTAAGAATAATGGTTGGAAATAATGGTGGTGACGTCATGCATCATGGAGCGAATATATCACTCTGAGAGATAAGAGACAGACAGACAGACACACGGACAGACTGATTTGGCGAGAGAAAGTCAGAGATAGTGAGTGGATGTTAGTAGGAGAGATGAGAGATAGGTGGAGAGACACATTATTATTATTATTATTATTATTATTATTATTATTATTATTATTATTATTATTATTATTATTATTATTATTATTATTATTATTATTATTATTATTATTATTATTATCATTATTATTATTATTATTATTATTATTATTATTATTATTATTATTACTGTACTGTTGTTATTATTGTCATCGTTATCATTATTAAGATCATCATCGTCGTCATTATCATCAAAATAATTATAGTGTAACGTTAGATTTAGGTAGAAAGGAATGAAAGAGTCTTGGGTCTGGCAGCGGGTGATCCTAGTATAAATGGCAACGCGCCTAATGGTCGTACCGCCTGGGGGGAGCTGGGAGGAAGTGCTTCTGTTTACATTTACTGAAAAATGTACAGTGGTCTCTGTCTGGGGCTTCTGTGGCATTCTCTCAGGCTCTCTTTCTCTCTTTTTCTCTCTCTTTCTCTCTTTCTCTCTTGTCTTTGTCGACCCTGAATTTCACCCGAAAGAGAGAAGAATCACCCGGACAAAATTACGTTGTATAAAGTTTCATCAGACAAATTAACGTTAGACAGAATTTCAAGTATTCATTAAAAGACTCAAACAAAAAAATATATATATATAAATAAAAAAAATCATTAATGTATTTGTTTTATCAGTTCTTAATTTATCTTGTTTTACATTATTAGACAGTTAGTGGTGGTGGTGGTGGTTGCCTCTCTGACTACTTCGCGGGTTCGATCCCCAGGTCGGATGTGAGAAAGGTGTTATCCTGCTTGACAACCCAACATGACAGGTTTTATCTTAGGTACTCGGGGAGCCTCGTGTACTAGCGCTGGACAGTGAATAAAATGAATAAAAAAAATATATATATTGCATCCTCCCCTCCCGCGAAGTCAGCAAAGAGGATATAGAATCGGAATCCGTCTGTCTGTCTCTCTCCGTCCGTCCGTCCGTCCGACCGAGTTTCATCTGGACAACATAACTCAACAACCACCTCACGCATCTAAACGAAACTCTATATAAAAATTAAACAGGTGAAAAGGAAGTGTTTTTATTGTAGAGAAGCCGATGATTTATCTATCATTTACATAATAGAAGGAGACATATGTTCTAGCTATCTCTCTCTCTCTCTCTCTCTCTCTCTCTCTCTCTACACACATACATATAAGACAGTTGCAGTTATAAGCATTTGATAAAGGGACATATACAGGTACATATTTATAGATCTATTTATAAGAAAGTTAATGAGCTGAACACCTGAGATCTGTCTTTGTGTGTGAAGGAGGGGGAGGATTTGGCCTTACCTTTAACTCCTCCTCTCGTCTCTCCCTATAACTTATAAACGAAGCCCCTTAACCTATAATTAAAAAAACAAACTTAAGTGAGTTAGAAGTGTGTTAGTGAGTTAAGAGATGAGTTAATTAGGAATATTCTCAGTTTGTCCATTTAGGGGAAGAAAAAAAACTAATTTTATCGTACAAACTTTGGAGATTCTTGTCTTTTTAAAGGGTTTTAGATTTTTTTTTCTCCCATATCTGGTTATTTAAGACCGTGTGTGTGACCGGCTGACGTCATATACGGCACAGCTGACGGCGACACAGCTGACAGAGACACAGCTGACAGCAACACACAGAGACGTCAGCCGTGTCCAGATGTGTTTTCTTGGCACAAGTTTTGGGGGTGAAGAAATAGCGTGAAATTCTTGAACCTCGGAGACCATTCACCCCTGTATGGGCCCAGGGACGTATAACTGGCCTCATGTTCACTACAGCAGCTCCTACGACGTGGTGTTATCTAACGAGGAAGGCGGGGAGATTCGAACCAGTGTTATAGCCAATTTGTTTTGATTTATTTGTTCAGTTCGATACAGCTTTCCCGACACACGCTGTAAGCTAGGTCAGTCCCTCTAAATTTGTCCTCACGTGTGGAAAAGTGAGAACGTATCTGACTAAATTAACTTTAACTAAGACACAACTTGTGAATCCTTGAGAATTTATAAAAGAAAAAATTGTCTCTTGCCTGAAAATGTGACAACGCTAATAACTGACTCAATTAAGTAATGACACAGACGACAGCGGTAATGGCGTCAAAACTCCACTGAGACTCTACCAACACGATATAATACACAAGAAATAAAATATAAGACTTGTCGGTGTTATTTACTTTTCAAAGACGTTGTATACAGGTATGCTCAGGTATACACACTACACGAGGCTGTGTTAGTGTTCACCTGTGACTCACACTAGTGGGTGATTTATGCCTTTAACTCTGATTGCTCCGTGTGTGTGTGTGTATTGATTTGTGTTTTGTGTACGTGGTTTATTTATTTGTGACTGTTTTACTGGGTGTATGGCTGTGTGCGTCAGTCCATCCACACACGCCAGATACTGTATGTACGTCTGTTACATACATAATCACATCTGCAGGTCAGACTATTTAATTAGCACCACGGTTAGTGCACCCTCCGTCCTGCGGCCCAGAATACTGTTGTTTATCATAAGATTTACATGTTAAATATCTTATCCACTTAGTGACTGGGGTATGATCGTAAGCCTGGCAGTGATGATGCTGGCCGGCCACCCGCTGCCGTTCATCCGCCAATGTTCTCCTATAGTTCCTCCTGTAGGTGGGCGAGTCACATGATTTAGGTTTAGTTTACTTGTGTTTGGAGGCATCGTTCACTACTATATCAGTTCAGTTATTACACAAGACCTCACTGTATTTACGTACGAGGGATCGAGTGGGTCGTGTTCTCGTCAAGACACAGACACAGCCAGTAATTACTAGTGAACAGATCCTGGCAGCACTCGTACCCAGGGTCAGGCCAGGTTCTGATAATTTTGCCAACTTATGCAGCTGTAAAATGAGGATGACAACCCTGCAAGTTACAAATTGCTCACCAAGTTAAAGTTCACAAGTTGGCTGGGTTCTATGACTGTCGTATTAGCCTAAACCTTTGACTTAACAGGTTCTCTACGTGTTTGTGAGAAGCTGACCACCAGACACTGATAACTTCTGCCTCAAACTATAATATGTCTTTCTACTCTAAAAATCTGAAAACTCTTATGTTCTTTCAGTGTCTCTCCCTAACAACACACAGTAGAACTCAATAGTAATATATGAATAAATCTCACCGTAACATGTTTCTAAGGCATCTCTATGTAAACAAGCGCCTCTACCGTTATGTTTGTAAGAGTAAACACAAACAAAAATATAAACAATTTTCTTTTTAGTGTATTTTTTTCTTTTCTTTTCTTTTTTCGTTTACAATTTTCTTTTTATTTAGTTTGTAATTTCATATTTTTTCGTGTACAAGGACGAGAAGCACTTTACCCCCTGAGCGTTAAGTGTCAACAAGGCCTTTGAGTGAGGTATATATAATGATTCAGCCTCATTGTAGAGTGCACTTAGGAACTGCACGCCACTGTGTGTGTGTGTGTGTGTGTGTGTGTGTGTTTCAGTGCCTCCTCTCTCTCTCTCTCTCTCTCTCTCTCTCTCTCTCTCTCTCTCTCTCTCAAACACACACACACACACACACACACACACACACAGAAAGTCACTTCTTAGACCACAATATAGTGATGAGATGCAAGCGGGCACTTAAGCAAGACATTAAAGAATCCAACGCGGGTGAGTGCACGACAGCAAGCGCTCAAGCAGTAGGTACCAAACAAACAACCTCTAGAGTAACAGTATAATCATGCACTGAGAGCAACCCCTTAAGCGCGGCGTTAAGAATGCATCTTTCTCCTTTAGTCTAGCGCTCAAGCACAAGGGTGAACAAGATCCGTGGGGTGGAGGAAGCCCTTGAGCGGTTGTGTGTGAATTGGTGTGAGTGTCAGCGCTCAGGCAGCCAAGCACTGTAATATTCACAGGGTTGCCACATGTCGCCAGTCTCCTTCCCTCCCTCCCTCCCTCCCTTGTTGACATTTTTCCAGGACAATATATATTTTTCCCTCAATATTTATTTTATTATTATAGCTTAAGTTGTTTTTTTATCTCTGCCTATCGTCTAGTTTTATTTATATATTCATCTTTTATCTGCTTATCAGCCTTTTATATATTATTATTATTATTATTTTTTTTTTTTTTATCGATAAATCTTAAATTGATATATCCTCAAAGTTACTAATTAATCTACTAGCTGTTGTTACTAATTATTTGATATTATTAGCTGTCTATTTTACTCAATTATCATCGTCTGGTTCCTTTCTTACCTTCTTCTTTATGTTAGAAAGAAGAAAAACACGATAATTTTTTGTATATTACTAGCCTAACGTGACCTGGCCTGACCTAACCAGACCAAAGCTTACCTAACTAACCAAACTAACCTAACCTAATCTCCACTAAATTAAGGTATAGTATGGTTCTGTTATGAAGAGTACACGATGTCTTGAGTAAAAATAATATTTCACACACACACACACACACACACACACACACACACACACACACACACACACACACACACACACACAAACAAACAAACAAACAAACAAACACACACACACACACACACACACACACACACACACACACACACACACACACACACACACACACACACACACACACACACACACACACACACACACACACACACACACACACACACACACACACACACACACACACACACACACACACACACAACACTGTTCCTGCTGTCTTTCGGTAATGTTTTGTTTGTTTTTTTGTTACTGAGTTAGGTTTCGTCTTAATGTCATTTGTCGAGTTCAAACGCGAAGTTTATGCCTCTCTCTCTCTCTCTCTCTCTCTCTCTCTCTCTCTCTCTCTCTCTCTCTCTCTCTCTCTCCTCTCTCTCTCTCTCTCTCTCTCTCTCTCTCTCTCTCCTGATTTACCAATGCTCCTAGTAAGTAAGTTCCTTGTAGGTCTTCAGTGCCTCTGTTTGTAAACATTGAGAAATATCTTTTGCTTTCTTATTTTGGGTGAGAACGAGAGAGAGAAAGAGAGGGGGGTGGGGGAAAGATAAAGAAATAAAGAGAAAGATAGAATAAAGAAATTAGAGACATTGTGAGAAAGAGAAATTGAGATAGAATATGTAAAAGACAGTGAAACAGAGAGACTGCGAGAAAGAGAGAAAGAGTGTAAATAAAGTAGAAGTGAGGGAAATGAGTAGAAACAGAAACAGAGATAAAAAGTAAGAGAGAGAGAGAGAGAGAGAGAGAGAGAGAGAGAGAGAGAGAGAGAGAGACACCCCATGCTTAATCTTGTAGTGTTGTAACCCAATACCCTTAAGACCTGAGGTAAAAACACCGAGCGAACGTCTGCCTGGCGTACCTTCCTTATCACTCACCATGAAAAGATAAACGCCAGACGCACATGATAGCTCGTACTGGTGCTGGGGATTCCTGGTCAGAAGGATTTGCTATGAAAATCTATGGTAAATGGACATCAAAATTCACATACTTTCCAAATAGGCATTAATCCGTATAGAGACGCGGTGGCTGAGTAGATATCATACTTACCTCTTGTCTCATAGGCTTCCGGTTCGAGTCCCACGGTGTTAGCTGTTGAGTAAGGGCGCCCCCCAGTCTACCCAGTGGTAGAAAGTGTCCGAAATTTTGCTAATGAGGAAGTGAGAGGTGGTAGAGTGTAGTGTTGCAGCCCATAGCTAGTCTACCTTCACCTACGGATGTTCCTGTGCTCGACAAAAAATAAATATAATAAAAAAATATAAAATTAAAATCTTGTGAAATTAAAACGCCCATAAAGTTATCCGCACCATAGTTGTTTATTAATTGATTTATATAATTTATTTATCGCCTGTTTATGGTCATTTGTTTATTAATTTATTTATACAATATACATTTTCCATATGATTATCGTAATGTTTTTGTTGTTATCAAAGTTTTTAATAACGTGTTGTGGTGATATTGAATATTTTATTGGTGTAAATGTATCAGTTTATTAGACGATTTATTTCTACTGTTATCCTTAATCATCACTTTCTTTGTATCACAGTTTTATCAACCATTTGTACTATATTATTCATTTATTTTATCATACTCTTACCGACCTATTATTATATATTTTTGTTTCATATTCGTTGGTTAAGTAAATTTAAATTATATATATATATTGTAGACTTAACAAAAGGTTAGGTTAAATAATTTATATCTTTGTTTTTGTTATTGTGTCATTTTGTTAATTTATTTATTTTACCATCATAAATTCACACTATTTTTAAGGGTTGGATTTTTTTTTTTTTTGGTGGGCCTTTTGTTGGCGGTTGACAAGGTCGCAGACGAGGTCACCCAGTATTATAGGTCAAAGGTCACAGAAACTCCCGGTGTTATATGAGAGGCTGGTGGATAAAAAAAAAGTGACAGGTTGTGGGTCATGTGTGGGTTGCGTGGGTCAGGTGTGGGTTTGGTGTGGGTTTGGTGTGGATTTGGTGTGGGTTTGATGTGGGTCAGGTGTGGGTTTGGTGTGGGGTTGATGTGCGTCAGGTGTGGGTTTGGTGTGGGGTTGATGTGGGTCAGGTGTGGGTTTGGTGTGGGGTTGATGTGCGTCAGGTGTGGGTTTGGTGTGGGGTTGATGTGGGTCAGGTGTGGGTTTTTCTATTCCACTTCTTACCTTCATCTTTATACACATCTTTATTATTTTATTTTGTTTTTGTTGTCTTTCCCTTCCTTGTTTATTATTGTTGTTATTATTGTTCTTGTTGTTTTGTCTGCTATTTCGTCTTCTTTTTATTTTTTCTTCTTATTTTTCTTCTTCTATTTAGTCTTCATCTTTCTCCTCTTACTCCTTTCTTCTCCACTTCCTCCTCCTTTCGCTTCTTCTCCGTCTTATTTTTCTTCGTCCCTTTTCCTTTCTTCTGTCTTCTTTATCTTGTTTTCATTTAGTTACTTTATTACGTCCCCCTATCACCTACTTCCTCATTCTCCTATTCCTCTTTTCCTTATCTTCCTCTTCCATATTCCCCTTTTTCATTCTACTCTTCCTTTTTCGACTTTCTTTTCATCTCCTTCTTCTCCTCCTCCTTTTACCTCTTCTTCCTCCTCCTCCTCCTCACCTTATGTCTTACTGTCACTTCCTTTCAAGAATTTGTGGAGTTCGGTTTCCTCTATACGATATACTTACTTTCTTAATAATTGGGTAAAATTTTTTCCTTCCTACCTGTCAAGTTTATCATTCTCTTTTAATATTTATTTTTCCTTTTTTTTCTTCTTATTCTTCTTCTTGCTTTTCTTCTCTTATTTTTTTTCGTTTTAAATGTCAAATTGTTTTCAACTTTATATCTCGTTTAAATGTGGTTGGTATATGCTGATTTTTTTTTATGTAAGTTATCCCTCATTAAGGTTCGTTTTCTTTTATGTATTATATTTGCGTGGGAGGTTTTTTTAGCGATAACTATGATATGTTATTGTAAAGTAAAAAAAGACTCTTATTGGTGTCATTCCTTTATTTTGCATAATTTTCGTTATTAACGTTGAATTTTTTTCATTTTTTCAGGTGAGATATCATTACATTTTAATATTTCGTAGATGCTTAATATACACTACAGCAGTTTTTACATATACAGTATATATTTGCTAATAAAGTTTAAATATATTTTATCCTACACTAAGTCATATATTTCCTCTTCACATCGAAAGCTAAAGATTAAAAAAAATAATAATTCTTTTTAGTGTATATAATTTTCGTTCATAATGTCGAAGTCTCCCCTCGCTCGTGTACATTTTTCTATCATTCGTTACTCTCTCCCGATTGTTCCTTTAGCGCTAAACGTATTATCTAAATCCCCGTTAGCGTCTCTTCTTCACATCGTTTGCATTCTTAATTCTCTTTTTATGTTTATCCATTTTCAGATGACATTTTTGCGGTTGAGTTTGTTCTGTGAGGTCTCTGTTTTTTTTTATATTCTTGTTATTGTGTGTTTGTGTGGGTGTGTGGGTGTGGGGGGGGTAGGATAAGTGGGTGTGTGGGTGTGTGGGGGGGTGTAGGGTGTGTTTTTATGTGTTTGTGTTTTTAGACCAGTACCTGCCTAACGTGATCTGACTATGGATGGGTTTTTTTTTTGTCGTTTGGGAGGGATACTTTTTTCAGAGGTTGGGTTAAGGGGGTTTAGGGGTTGGATAAGGGTTATATTCTATTAGTGCAGGATATGGGTTTTTTTACTCTCCTCAAACGGGGTTTTAAGAACAGTAAGGGCTTTTATGTTCATAGTAAAGGGACTTTTATTTTTCTTGGCGGGATTTTAAGATCGGTTAAGGGATTTTGTACTCCTGTTAACCTTACTTTAAGAACTTCATTTTGTAAACCTGAAACTCCTTTAATTACGGCAGCTAGTAATGAGGTCATAGTTACCATTGTTTACACGGATATTCGTTTGTTATGGGTTTTATTACCTCATCGTTAAGCTGTTTTAGTGCCTTTTTTTTATTTATATAGTTTTGTATTATTCTTTATTTTATGTTTACATTTTTTATTTTGTCTCATATATGCATGTGCATTATCCATTTGTGTTTAATTTTGTGTTTTTGTCATTATTTATTTGTTTATATACTTTTTCAATCGTGTTTATTTATTTATTTTTTTCATATTTCATCAATCACGTTTAGTTTTATTTTATTCATTTTTGTCCATTTCTTTATTAATAAATTTATAAGGAGGATTATTTTCTCTCTGGTTGTCAAGCCAAGACGATGAAGAGACCACATAACCTCCCTCAGCGACTGTCTTAACATACAGGTGTGTTGAGAGGTGAACCTGGGAGGGGGATGTGACCTGTGATGTGTGTGGTATATATCGAGTGATAGATAGATAGATAGATAGATAGATAGATAGACCTACCTTTATCCAGCATTAGGTTGGTATTATTTGATGATGATGATGATGAAACCACACTTAGAAAGAGAGATAAATAGATAGATAATGCGACAGAGAGCCTGAAAGAGAGAGAAAGCATTCACACAGCGTAAGTAATGTGACAAGGCACAATACAGACACTCTACTCACATCCAATAAATACACATGTACACATAAATTCCGCACATGTACGACAACACGTACACGCCCCGGCGTACATACATACATACAGATAGCGCTGGTGTTTGGCTGGCCGGTTAGGTCCACACACACACACACACACACACACACATGTGAGTCACACCACCATAATATCACACAGTCGACGCATATTGGTCCATAAAGTACATTTGTTCTCCAACTTTACTATAAGCTCCTTAAAGCAGACGTGTCAGCGCGAGGGAGTCTGCCCCAGTCTGCTGCTGCCTGGTGAGGGGGGGTGAGAGGTGAGGGGGAGGCAGGAGTGGTGGATGAGGGATGGCGGTTGTGTTGAGGAGGGTTGGTAGTGGATGGTGGTTGTGTTGAGGAGGGGTGGTAGTGGATGGGGTGGTGGATGAAGGGGGTGGTGGATTGTATTGATGTGTTGGGTTAAGGGTTGGTGGAGGTGGATGATGTGGAGGTGGTGGTCGTGCGCAGGAGGTGGTGGTGGTGGTCGTCGTGCGCATCAGGTGGTGGTGAATGAGGTGCCGGAGGGGCGTGTGGGCGGGTGTTGTGAGACTGAGCCAAAGTGGTGGTGGTTTGGTGGGTGGTAATTGTGGTAGTAGGTGGTAATTGCGGTGATGGGTAATAATTGTGGTTGGTAGGTGGGTAATTGTGGTGGTGGGTAGCAGGTGATGATGATGATAGTCGATTTAGTTACTCGTAAGTGGTTGTGGTGATGGTAGTGTTTGGAAGGTAGTAGTATGTGATGGAGATAGTGTAAATGGTGGTAGGTGGTGGTAGAGTTAAGGGAATGGGTAGTAGTGGTAGTGGTAGGTGGTGGTAGTGAGGCGAAGGGGTGGTAGTGGTGGTGGTGGTGGTGGCTGTATCCATGGTGATCGTGTTCAATGCCTGGCACATAATCCTTTACAGAAACTCTCACTTAATTCACAACCAACCAAATAAGACCAACTTGGGTTATAAAACATGGCCGTGGTGACTACCGTATGGTGACACCTGTATCATAAAGGTGGTGTCTTATTGAGAGAGGAAGAGACGTAGTGGTGGTGGTGTGGTGGTGTGGTGATGGTTTAATGGTGAGTGGCAGTGGTGGTGGTGGTGGTGATGGTTTAATGGTGGTGGTGGTGGTGATGGTTTAATGGTGGTGGTGGTGGTGGTAGTAGTTGGTTATGTGACACCAACCCTCTTCCTCTTCCTCCTTCATCCTCCTCCTCCTCCTCTCCTCTTCCGGTCCTCTTCCTCCTCCACTCCTCATAATAATAAAAAAATTAATAACACATTACTACAACAATAACTACTACAACTATTACTACTACAACCATCGCTACCACCATTCCTAACCTGCCCTTGGGTGAAGGGCCACAAGTAGTAAAATAACAGTAAATTAATCATGAATTTTATTTGTATCTTATTTTTATACTGAGAAACAATTATTAGATGTGAATAAGTGTTGTGGTTTATTTGTTGTGTTTATTTGTTGTGGTTTATTTGTTGTGTTTTATTTGTTGTGTTTATTTGTTGTGGTTTATTTGTTGTGTTTATTTGTTGTGGTTTATTTGTTGTGTTTATTTGTTGTGGTTTATTTATTTGTATTTTATTTATTTGTAGTTTGTTGTTGTGGTTTATTTGTTGTGGTTTTATTTGTTGTGTTTATTTGTTGTGGTTTTATTTGTTGTGGTTTTCTCCAGTGGCTGATAATATTTGTTTTTATCAGGATGTTTTATTGTTTTATGTTTTTATGGATGATTTAATGTTCTAAAACACACACACACACACACACACACACACACACACACACACACACACACACACACACACACACACATTTCCCTAGTCTTTATCCTGGCCACTATATAAATATCTCTCTTGCTGTTATCTTTAATTTTTGTTTTCGTCAATTTGCCTAATCCAGGTGTATTTTCCCCTCTCTTTATTCACCAGTTTATATATATTGCTCTCTCTTGTTATCTGCTTCAAGCTGCCGAGCCAACTGTATGCAGAACTGTGTGAATTATTTAACTAACCGGCAACACGCCTGCCAGGTTCCGATTGGACGGTCGCAGTTCGTCATTTTTTTCTTTTCATTTTTGTTGTTGTTGTTGTGTGTGTCAGTGGTCCAGGTTTTCGGGTTTAAACTCCTAGAAAAAAATTGTTATCTTCCAAAACCTCACATCAAAGTAGTGTATCTGGAGTCACCCCGCGCGTGTAGGGGTGATGGTTGAGCGGGTAGGGGAATATTCGACCGTATCTTTTAAACGGATCGTAACTAATATAAGGAGAAAGATGCTAGCCCTAGGAGAAAGATGCCAGCCCTAGGAGAAAGATGCTAGCCCTAGGAGAAAGATGCCAGCCCTAGGAGAAAGTTGCCAGCCCTAGGAGAAAGATGCCAGCCCTAGGAGAAAGATGCCAGCCCTAGGAGAAAGATGCCAGCCCTAGGAGAAAGATGCCAGCCCTAGGAAAGATGCCAGCCCTGGGAGAAAGATGCCAGCCCCTGGGAAGATGCCAGCCCTGGGAGAAAGATGCCCGGCTAGAGGAGGAAAGATGCCAGCCCCTAGGAGGAGAAAGATGCTAGCCCTGGGAGAAAAGATGCCAGCCCTGGGAGAAAGATGCCAGCCCCTGGGAGAAAGATGCCAGCCCTAGGAGAAAGATGCCAGCCCTAGGAGAAAGATGCCAGCCCTAGGAGAAAGATGCCAGCCCTAGGAGAAAGATGCCAGCCCTAGGAGAAAGATGCCAGCCCTAGGAGAAAGATGCCAGCCCTAGGAGGAATCAATTTAAAAATGTTGCACCTCTCGGCCACACCGTAAACATAAGGCTCCTGAGAATCGTCTTGTGCCACCGCCGAGGGAAATTGCATCGTATGTCACGCCTCACTAAGGACGACACTTGCCTGCAATTGATTATATTTACTTATGTCATATCGAGAAAATCTACTTGAAGCCAGTGGGTCACGGGGAGGTATGGTGGAGTGTAGTGGGCAGGTGGGTGGGTGGGTGGGTGGGTGGGCAGATGGAGTGGGTGGGTGGGTGGGCAGATGGGTGGGTGGGCGATCTAGCGCCAGACCACAGAACAACTAAGGTGTTCAAGCCGGATAACACAAAGATAAAGAAGGATATAAGACACGGTTATTAGACTTTGAGATTAACTTAAAAACAACAGCTGAAGATAACTGTAGATAACTGTAGATAACTGTAGATAACTGTAGATAACTGTAGATAACTGTAGATAACCCTCAATAAAAACTACAAAGATTATTATGTAGGATGAAGAGAGAGAGAGAGAGAGAGAGTGAGTTTGAGAGAGGGAGGGTGAGGTTGGAGCGTTAGACGGAGGGAGGGAGGGAGGGAGGGAAGGAGGGAGGTCTGTGTTAAAGGGGAAGGAAGAGGAGAGAGTCGTGTGGGGAGTGACTCTGCTGCCACAGTGGGGGAGGAGGAGGAGGTGGGAGGGAGGGAGAGTGATGAAGGGATGAGGGAGGGAGAAGGAATGGGGGAGGGGTAAGGGGTAGTTGAAAGAGAGACGAAGAGAATAGAAAGGAGAAATGAGGGTGAGAGAAGTGAAATGAGGATAAGGGCATAGATGAGATAAAGAGAGAGATTGTAAGAGAAACAGACTAGAGAAAGAGAGAGATTGAGAGAAACACAGAGAGAGAGAGAGAAAAGAGAAATGAGGGAGAGTGAAATGAGTTGGAATGGAACAGGGGAAAGAATGGAAGGGGGAGCCATAATTTAATACCACAGACGTAACAGGAAGTCTCACCCATATGGAACGTGAGTCATGGTTAGTGGTTGAGAAGTAGAGGAAGCAGTAGAGGTGATAAAGAAGACTTAAAGAGAAGGTTGAGAGCGCTAGAGAGAGAGAGAGAGAGAGAGAGGACAGCTTTAAAGGATGAAGTTGTGGGGTAAGAAAGTGGGACATGGGGAGAATAGTGATTAATTTTAGAGAACGTACGGAGGTGTTGAGAGGTCTGGTGTGTGTGTGTGTGTGTGTGTGTGTGTGTGTGTGTGTGTGTGTGTGTGTGTGTGTGTGTGTGTGTGTGTGTGTGTGTGTGTGTGTGTGTGTGTGTGTGTGTGTGTGTGTGTGTGTGTGTGTGTGTGTGTGTGTGTGTGTGTGTGTGTGTGCCCAATAGTAAAAAACACCTCCAACTATATTTAGGCAAAGAAACGGTAATGAATGGATGAGAAAAAGTGACACAGGGGTATAGATGTTATCGGGACACACGTGATGGGGCGGGAAAATAAAAACAGGCTGGGGGAATATCGTAGTTGAGGAGGGAAAATATAACTATCTGGGGTAAAAAGTACACACGTTTTCTATGATACTTTTGTAATGGCGGGGAGCTGATAGTGTAAAGTAGGTAAAGTAGGGGTTTTTTATATCGATGAATTACTGGAACCCACAACTCAATAAATGTCAGGGAATATCTGATGTAAAATGATGAAATTCAGCTAAAATCTTCTGAAAAGTAAGATGAATCAATATTGTTGTGATTATTATGTCTCCGATAACAGTTACAAGTGTTGATGATGATACAATATAATTATACAGTATATTATCTTGAAGGTTTGACTGATATTAGCCTACAAAAGAATTTATTATGTGTGATGGCTGGATCGCACCCGAGGCATCCTCAGGTCACCCAGGGGTGAATGAGTACCAACTTTACTGTTGGGGAAGTGAAGGCTGTCAGGTTTAGTGCCCGTCTCACTGTCTCCTTGTGTGCCGAAGGTTAATAGTGTTAGCGTCCTCGATCCACACAGCCCCTGATGGGTCGTCTGACATGACACACTTTCCCTCACGAAATACTACGATAATTTATAAAGATTTAAGATAATGACTGACAGTAGATAGCAATGATCACTTTCACTATAACTAATACTTGTGAGTGTTTCTGTACTGTATTATGAGCTCTGTAGCCTTATTATTACTAACATTGATCAAACTTTCTTCTACAAACGGTTGTTCGGAACTATTACGGAAAGTTCATTGGGATTATTTTAATATATTTTTATGGGTTTGTGTAGATGTATATTTGTGAATGTGTGTGTGTGTGTGTGTGTGTGTGTGTGTGTGTGTGTGTGTGTGTGTGTGTGTGTGTGTGTGTGTGTGTTTTAACATGTGGGTACGCATGCACATACAATATATGACTTATTACGTGTGTGTGTGTGGTACAAGATGTGTCACCATCATTAAGTGTGGTAGTAAGTGTGGTGGTCCTGGTGGGTCACGACCCTCGCCTCCCCAAGACTTACATTATACAGTAATTCAGAGATATTCTGGGCAGACTTAATTTTACGTGATTATTGATGATACTCGAGTATTTTTTACAGTATATTTAAAAGAATAAAAATAGTTATAATCCGTTTGTTATCATAAATTAAGAGTAATGTTAGTTTTTCATTAGTTGTAATAAGACAAGTTGTAAGGTGAGGTGCGGGGTGTGGCAGTGTTAACACGGACCGTCCAGGACTCGTCTCCCAGGTAGGACCACCAGTCAAGGCCGAGAACATGACCTGTGTTAACTGTTAGGGTGACGGCCCGGTCTGCCCTTTGTTATACACCCAGTAATTAACCAACGGGTCTGCCTCAGGGATATTGCCATAACACACGGGCGTCACCGATAGCCCCGTAATAATAATAATAATAATAATAATAATAATAATAATAATAATAATAATAATAATAATGATGATGATGATGATGAAAAACACTATTGCTATTCACATTATTTAAAATAATTAAAATATCAGTATTAATAATGATAATAATCCAACGTAGTCGCCTCGAAAATTTGTATACGTTCCCATAACGCATCCGGATTTACTGCAATTTTATATTTATCAGTTAAGAGGCTGTCCTGTAGAGGGGGTACACTGTTAGGACCACAACACCTGCCGTCCAGAATTTAGCGCCTGGCGACGTGCGATCGATTGTCGGTACGAGAATGCGAATTTCCGTCCTCATTAACACACAATATTGAGTCCTAAAGGTATTGGTCGAATTTCCGATGAAACGACTTGAAGATGATAGGGAGATCGGGAGGCCGAGGTATATTTCTCCTTCTATCGGGTGATTGTTTTCAATGACTCGTTCCGTATGTCGTTCATTGGTTATTTGTTTATAATTTTGTATACTGGCTGATTGGTTAATTAAGTGATGGATGGATTGATTGGTAATTTTCTCACTAATCGTTTGGTTGGTTGGCTGATTGGTTAGTTATGTGATTGGCTAAGTGAGTTTTTAATTGGTTTTGACTGAGCAATTGATTGATTGACTGTCTATTTATTGCTTTGTTTCCTAAGTGATTGTTTGATTGGGTGATTAAATGATTATGATTGGTTGATTAGTTGATTTGATTGATAGAATAAGTGATTGATTGTTTGTTTAGTAATTTGTGTATTGGTTTCCCCTTCTTCTATCCCTTCATCACTTACCCCCTTCACTCCCCTCCCCTTCACCCCCCTCCTCTTCACTCCCCTCCCCTTCACCCCCTCCCCTTCACTCCCCTCCCCTTCACTCCCCTCCCCTTCACTAACCTCCCTCACCCCCTCCCTCACCTCCCTCACCTCCTACCCTCTTACTCCTCCCTCACCTCCCTTCCCTCACCCTCCCCCTTCCCCCATCCTCATAATCCTCCCTCACCCCTTTATTCCTATCTCTCCCACTCCCTCTCCCTCCCCTCGCTCCATCTTCCTCTTCCTCAATTCTCCCACTCCTCCCCTCACCCCCCACTCACCCCCCACTCACCCCCCATGACCCTCACATCACCAGAGGGATTTTCTCAAGCTCCTCACTGAGAGCTGCAGAAAGTATGCCAGATCTAAAATTATAAATCTATTTCTTATTTTCTTTCTTCATTCGTCTCATTTCTTTCTTTATTTCTTTCTTCCTGTCTTTATTTTGTTTCTTGTTTATGTTCTTTCGTCTCATTTTTTTTTTCATTTCCGTCTTAATTCTATTTTTTTTTCTTTTTTTTTCTCTTGTCTTTGTTGTGTTTCTTATTTCTTTTGTCTTAGTGTTTTGTTCTTTTGTTTTTCTTGTTATTTTCATATATTTCTTCTTTCTATTATTCATTTCTCTCCTTTTTCTTCTTGTTTTCTTATTATTTTTCATCTTTCTTGGGTTTTTTGTTATCATTTTTATATCGAGAAAGAAATGTTGTTAAAATAAAAAGAGAAAAGAGAGAGAGAGAGAGAGAGAGAGAGAGAGAGAGAGAGAGAGAGAGAGAGAGAGAGAGAGAGAGAGAGAGAGAGAGAGAGAGAGATTATCCAATATATTGAGTTGAGTATCCTTTGTAAATCAACACACACACACACACACACATTACGTCAAACACACCTACACACACACACCACACACACACACACACACACACACACACACACACACACACGAGAGAGAAAATTTATGACATGGAATCAACTTAATGTAAAAAAAAATGACGAAAATATTTGGAAAAAAGTCATGAGAGTTGTGATGGTTTTGACCGGAAGTAGGAAGCCGAAGTTTGAAGTGAGAGAAGTGAGAGATTGTGATAAAGTGGGGAGGAGGGAGGCAGGGAAGAGGAAGGAAGGAAGGAAGGAAGGAAGGAAGGAAGGAAGGAAGGAGACTAAGTTTGAAGTGAGGGAGTAAAAAAATTATGATAAGGTGGGAAAGATGAAGGTGAGGGAGGAAGGAAGAGGAAGAAATAGGGGGAGGGAGAGAGAGAGAGAAGGGGATGATGGGACGAGGAAAAGAACGGGGATTAGGAAGGGGTAGAGAGAAGGAAGAGGAAGAGAGTAAAATATAAAAAAAGAGGGAGACAGAACGAATAAGTAGTAGGAGTAAGAAAGATGGTAGGAAGTGAAAGCAAGGAAAAGAAGAAGAGACAGAGAGAAAGAGAGAAAGAAATTAGAGGGAGAGAGATAAAGAAATTAGAGGGAGAGAGAGAGAGAGAGAATAAATGAAAATTGGCAGAAAAAAAAGGTAGTGAATGGAATAAGCCAGATAGAAAGTGAGAGATATAGTATAATGAAGGAGAGAAGAAGAGGAGATTAAAAAGACTAGAATAACAGGGAGAGAATAAATGAAGTAAATAAAAGAGAAAAAAAAATCACAGCACTTGGAAAAAACCACCCCCTTGATCCCCTCCCTACCCCTTCCTCCCCCCGCCCTTTAATAAATCTGGAATCTCTCTCACCCCCACCTCTCCATTCCCACTACTGGAATCCTGGAATTCAGTCGGCGTGATATTCCAGACGTCGTTAGTGAGGCTATTAAAACTTACTTAACAAAGACCCCCGCGCTTATAAGACTTCTCCAGCTCCCCCACACTTACAAAGACCCCCGCGCTTATAAGACCCTCCAGCCCCTACACTTAACAAAGACCCCATGTTTATAAGACCCCAGCCCCTACACTTAATACCAGCCATCTCATGTTTATAAGACCTCCAGCCCCTACACTTAATAAAGACCCTCGCGCTTATAAGACTCCTCCAGCCCCACCTAATAAAGACCCCCTCCAGCCCCTACATTTAACAAAGACCCTGCCTTATAACTTCTCCAGCCCCCACACTTAATAAAAAGACCTTACTATCACCCCGACGAATAAAGACCCCCCCCCCCCAATTATATAATTTGTGGGTTGCCAACTCAGAGGTGGGGGGAGGGGTAGGGACTGTGTGTGTGTGTGTGTGTGGGTGTTTACATTGCAATACACATATTAACATTCATACATGCAATGTATATGTACACATCATTGAATATTAACACATACATAGCCTACACACATACATACATACATACATACATACATACATACATACTTTGATACCACATACCTTAATTATAAGTAGAGAATACTTATTAACTAACTTATATATCGTAAAGTAGGAGCCAAGGTGGACTTTTGTCTTCTTTTGTTAAATACTCTTTCTAACTTAATTTATCGTATTTACTTATAAAACTTAGTTAGTTATTCACGTAACTGACTATACTTAAACCTATATTTTGATTATTTAATTCTATAAATATTTTACTTATCACTTTGATTTATATATTTACTTTCATATATTTTTACTTACTTAAATATCTACTTATACTTTATATACAGTACTTATTATATGCCAATTAGTATTTACTTAACTTTCAAAGTATAAAATAATCAATATACTTACCAACCTACTTAATTACTTATCTGCGTACTTATATACCAATAAGCTATTTAATTAGTTCTATAATTACTTATATTCTTAACTACTAACGCATTGAACTGGCTATTTACATAACGTCAACCAATCACAGATAAGAGTGGATACACTGTAAACCAATCAGCGACGCGCGCAAGTACACGTTACCAGATCCCCTCAACATCTTCATTACGAATGTAAATTTAGTTGGCTAGTGATTGGACGCCTAATATAGCCAATCTTCATCGAGCTGAGGCTCTTCGCGATTGCGGAAGTGTTGCGGCCGTCTCTTCAACAAGCCGAGGATTAATGCTGATCTAACGTTGCCTCAGCCAATGGCGGCTTTGTATATGTGTTTTCGCGCGCGAGTAAGACAACCAATCAGCGAACACACTCCCTAAATTTATTGACGTCACCCGGGCATTTAGTCAGCTACTAGCCAATCAGGGTTCACGGTCTGAAAGCTTTGTTTACGTCACTCTGACTCCCCAGGAACACTCAAGCAATCAGGGTACATAATCACAGAGCTTTGTTAATGTCAATCTGGCGTCAAGGAAACACCAAGCCAATCAGCGTTGAGGATCTCGTGATTCATGCTTACGTCACTCGGGCAAGAACACAACAGCCAATCAGTCTTCGAGTTCGCGGTCGGGGAAACCCTGTTGACATCCTTCCCGAATTATGTTGAAGATCCAGCCAATCAGTGCCCGTAATCACAGACCTTTGATTACGTCACTTGAATTGCAGGCTATATCATTCAGCCAATCATTTACAGCGCCACTTGTCAGCATTCAGCCAATAAACGTTCAGCTAGACAATCAGCATCACCCGTCAACCCAACCATTGTCGGAGCTTCGTATTAAATATAACAAATAAAACTTAAACATTTCAAAAAAAACTATTCCTACAAACATTACATAATTTTCTGTATCAAAAACCTACAAATATGTGATAATTGTTGTATGTAATTACGGTAGAGATAACACAAACGTCAATTTAAATGTTCACAAAGGTAGTTCCATTTACCAGCGTTGATATAAAGAAGAGCCAAAGCGTTTTAGAGGCTTCTCTCCTTTACCTGGAGTTAATTAATTAGGCCAGGTGTATGTCCAGGTATTAAGGGATTTACCTGTAGGTCCGTCAGGTACAGTACTTATTATTATAGTAATGATATTGTTAGGTAATGTAGGTCGTGTAGGTCATGTAGGTAATGTAGGTCGTGTAGGTCATGTAGGTAATGTAGGTCGTGTAGGTTATATAGATCAAGCCGGTCAATACAAACACACACACACACACACACACACACACACATACATTAACTCTTCATCATATTCATAATAGAAACAGCTGCTGAAAACAGTCCACAAAGCTGTATGTCATTTAACTCACCTCGTCTATCACCTCTCCCTACAACAACAACTAAAACAAAAACATTTTATTTGTTTCATATGGTTCAAGAGTCAGGTGAACTAAATAAATATTGTGTTTACATTTACCGTGAGCTGCTAATGATAGAGATGTAGGCGTTGTAGGGAGTAGGGGATGTTGTAGAAGGTAGGGGGAGGCGTTGTAGGGAGTAGGGGGGAGAATAGGGGATGTTGTAGAAGGTAGGGGGAGGTGTAGAAGGTAGGGGGAGGTAGGAAGGAGAGAGTGTAGGGTGTTGTCAGAGAGAGGAGAGTTGTGGTGTTGTATTTAATTAATATTACTTAACCCTTTGATTACGATAACTACCTAATTATCTTACTTAAACCCTCGGGTATAATTACTTGATTCTTAGATAATAATTGATAATTAACTCGTAATTATTTCGCTAATTATCATAAAAAATATAATAATCTTTATCTTTATTTTGTAATATTGTCCAAGCGTTGTGTTACCCCCTCCGCCACGTAGGAAACGGGTATAAATAGCAGTCGCTTTGTTAGTTTGTCCGTCCGTCCGTCTGTGTTTATGATATAACCTTGGGCAGGTCAATCTGGGTCAAAGTTCATAGTGCGAAATTATGTGACCCATTGCATAATACTGTTATTTATCGCTTGTCAGTCATTATTATTACTATTTTTACTATTATTATTACTGTATTATTATTATTATTATTATTATTATTATTATTATTAGCATTATTATTGTTATTGTTATTATTATTAGCATTTTCTTTATCATAGCGACTACATAAGTAATGGGTTTTTCATGCCAGATGTTTAAATTACACTTATGACGATTTCTCATTTTTTTATAATCACTCTTTTTTTATATTAACGAGTGAATTATTAGTAATTATCCTTCACCTAAGATGTAGTTTAACATATTGTAACCTGTTTCGCTTCCAGACAACTGACACAATGCACGTAGCGAACTGCCAAGATGACCACACAGCTCACTCCCTTGTTCACTGATTGTTACGATGTCGTTCAGTGGTTAGAGCTTGTTACGTCGCTTCAAAACTCCGTGTGATAGCCGCTCTCGACCAATAGGAATCCTCGAAACTCTCTGTGGGTGGTACTCCCTATCAGTAATATCCACGAACATTCCAGCCTATTAAAATCTCGAAACTGTCAGTGTTATATACTCTCAGCCAATGAATTCCTCGGAAATCCCTGTGCGAGTCGCTCCCATCCAGTAAAAAAAATACCAAAGTACTTTAGTTCCCTCAGAGACAATATTGGAAGTTGTGGTGCCGTGTATTGACGTCTTAGAAACTTGCGTCCTGGAAAAACATCGGTGTTTCTCCTCGCCGTTCATCTTTAGAAACCAGTGTTTTTTTCTCTCTTACAGACGAGCTAGAAACCAGTGCTTATCTTATCACAGACGGTCTTAGAAACTGATGTTGTACAGCGGTGTGTGTGAAAGAAATTAGTGACTTTTATCTGTAGACCCCTAGAGCCTGGTGCCCTGCCGTACTAGACGTTGTAGTAACTAGTGTGTCTTAGTGGTGGTGAAATCTCATCTCTCTAGAAACAGACAACCCAAACTAGATGAACTAGAAACTGATAATCCTTAGGAAAATCCCTAGAAACTTGTGTTCTATATCAGATACCATTAGAGAAATACTGACTTACTGCAGCGGAAACCCTAGAAATTAGTGATCTTCCTTCTCAAGTTCTTAAATATCGACAAGGTGCACCCAGGGGGCCGTATTACACATTTAGAAATCGAAGTTAAAGACGTCAGTACTGAAAGTCATAAGAGGACGCCTCTGTCTCACTCGTGTGCTAAAAAGTTGCCGTCAAACACAGATTCTTTGGACTCTAATATCAACATAAGATCAGCAAAAAATGGGGTTTATGTAAACTATCATTATGACAAGTAACGCGATGGACCGAACATTATAAGAACCCCGTTTCTCTGAGTTCTAATGTACTGTTTGAGTATCGAAGCCTCAAACGACCAGACCTGCATCACCCACTGGACTTCCCCTCCAGCAGTGAATATCCCAAGACATCCTCTTCGGTCTTAGGCTTCTTCATTGATCTTCCCCAAGGGCGTCCCCTTCCACTTAATGTTCTCTCAAGGACGTCCCCTTCGTCTTTAAGGCTCCCAAGAACACCCCTTCGCTCTGGTCTCTCCCCAAGGACGTGTAGTAACACCAGAACATCGACCCATCTCTCGCAACGTCCCCCACCGGGTATAGAATTCCCCAGGGGAGAGGTGCGGTGCGGGCAGGGGATCCGTGCCGTGGGGGTGGGGGTGTCACTAATGCCCAAGACTGGAGGTTGTGAGGGTAGACGGGCCAAACCTTCCGGCGGAGGTGCCAGCTCGGCCCCGCCCTCCCACGTCTCCCCATGCTCGTCTCCGGGCAGTACCACGTCTACTTCAGCGTTCTGCAGTCCAACTGTGGCAGTGAGGCGGGACAGTACGTAGTAGCTCCTCCTCCCTTCTTCAGTCCCTTCTTCTGCAGATAATAAACCTCCCAACTCTTGCCAGGGTACTTGACACACGGGGTTAGTGGCCCCCCCTGGTAGAATGCTTCCCTTGTTTACTTCCTCCCTGGTTGATGGCTGTGAAGTACGGTCACTCAGACAGCACCTCACACCCGCTACACTGACTTAATCGACCTGTTTTAACTGAATACATTAATTGACTGTCATAACCTAAGTAGTCAGCCATTACTCCTAGCAGCTGTCATCAGTGCCATGTCAGTTTGTTCTCACTAAATGGTTTATTGTTTGTTCATAAAATAATTGAATCTTTTTCTTTCCAAATTATTTCCTCCTAGTTGATTAATTGCACGATTGCCTTTACGAGTTGCCTTTGTAAATAAGTTTAGATTTTTCTTGTACCTTTTACAAAGTTATAAACGACTGGTTTTCTTTGACGGGTTAATTTGACGGCTGACTCTTAACAAACTTGACATCATGAAACTAACACCAAACACACCTCAACATTTTACTCCCATACTTGATTACTTCACTTAATAACTTAAACTCATATCAAGTGAATTATCTCTACAAATTATTACCTTTATCAAAATATAAAAGTTAACATATTTTTCTCCCAGTAGTGTCAATATAACTTTCATTTGACGACCACTGTACTGAAAGCCACCCACTTAGTCTTTACATTATCTTGTATTTAGCAACTAATTAGTAAAGCTCACAAGGACTGAAGCAGCTTAGTAATAATACATAATAGAGAAATATATCATCTTAACTTATTTAAAGTCCCTGGCGGGGTCAGGAGAGGTCAACCCTAAAAGGTCAACATCAGCATCGAATGGTTTAACAAATTCTTGCCACATTTGGGTAACGTATTTGATTTTCTTAATTGCTCCCTTTCTCCCTCTCTCTCTCTCTCTCTCTATCCCTATATCTAATTCACAAGTTCCTACAGTAGATAATGCATCTTTCCTTCCCTTAATCCTTATATTTTTTCTTTTTCCTATGCTACAGTGGGTGATGTATTTTTTTTTTATTTATCTTGTATTTTCCTGTAATGGGTAATGCATTTTTTATTCATCTTGTAATGCTACATCCGGTATTGTATTTTATCCCTGTATTTATATTTGCCTCATTCGTTATTGTATTTTGTCCCTTCATATCGTATTTATTGTTGCATTAGGTATTGTATTATATTACTGAAGCTCTTAAGTCGCCATATTGGCTCTTGAATCTTGCTCTTAATTTTTGTATGGGCCATATTGGCTATTGTAATCATCCTCTCTCCTGGGTATTGTATTTTTTCCCTCTTAAACTTGTATTTACTACAGTGTGTATTGCATTTTACTAAACAACTTATGTTTTATTAGTAATTACATCGGATTTTGTACATTACAGAGTGGGGGTTTTTTTTTTCCCCTGCAATTAAACGTCAATTTGGGTTCCTCGGCTTTTGTTTTGTTTTTCTAATAGGATCATGTTTTTCTTTTTCTTTTGTTTTTTCACGGTGGGTCTTTTTTTTTTCTACCTCTAAACTTTTGTACTTTTTTCACAGTAGTTCAAGTTCTCCTTCTCTCTTTTATTCTCTCGAGTCAACTTAAAATGTCAACAATATTATGTATTTGTGTCACAATGAGATTATATCACTTTATTACCACAGCCTAAAGGAGGAGGACTCACTGAGAATAACGCCTTGTCCTTAGAGTAGAAAATCCCGAGAGATTAACCCACTTTCATCACCCAATCGTCGTCTGGTCTGTCTGTTGATACATTGAGAAGTTTTCTATGATTATTTTGTATCTCTTAACTGAAAGGTAGAGTCTCAGTGCAATCCCGTCGCCATTTTTACCTCCATCTTTTATATCTCTCCTGAATCCGACCTCTAAGCATGTGGAGTAAGTTCCTTCTTACCCAGGGAAAACTTTCACTATGAAGGTCGATTTATTGTGATGGAGGAGTGTGATTAACGCCCTTAAGTTTTGGTCTTTTCCAAGTAAGAAGGTCATAAGGCAATATACAGCTAGACTCAAGTTGGTAATATTTCAAAATTATCTGTCAATTTTTTCTTTTTGTTTGAGTTAAGATTAACGTATTTTAAATCAAGGATTATATTAGTAGTAGTAGTTGTTATTGTTGCAGTAGTAGTATAAGGATGGTTAATTTTAAGGTAATAAAATGGCGGCGAAGGTGTGGCTGTTGGAGGAGGCTGGAGGCCACGTAGCAGTAGCCGACCTCTGGACCCTGTGACAGATACTTTAAACCAATGCCACTAATGTACACTAACACCTACACCACCCTACCGCCACACCATTTATACCACACCCTTATTTAAGAAGTCATGTGACTCTCTCTCTCTCTCTCTGTCGTTTTCAGTTTGGGTACATGGTGAACAATGGTTATCCCTTCGTCTTGCACAATAATGCATGTGAATGAGAACGAGTGATATATATATATATATATATATATATATATATATATATATATATATATATATTGTGTGTGCCTGTGTGTGTGGCTCAACAATAAATTAGTACACTGGAGTGTGCTTGCTGGTGGTGGAACAACCCTGGCGGGCCGGCAGCTGAATGTTAAGCATCAGGAGATCAACGCCTGCCTGGCCACCCTGCTGGGACGGGCGTGAGAGAGAGAGAGGGGGGAGGGGGGTTAATAGAGCGACAGGAAGAGAGGGAGAGGGAAGCTGTAATATAACCCACATCGTCAGGAGGAGGTTTTTCGTTAGTGTAGGTCAGTAGTTGCCAAAATATATCAATAACATATATTAAATTTTGTACCACAATTTTTGTTGGTTTTATAATTAAAAATATCAATTTACCATGACAAAACAGGACTTCATAAGAAAATACCACACACCATTTAGACGGTTGTCGCGTACCAGGGGGTGTGTGTGTAGCACAGGCTGGAGGTAATAGTGTACCTGACAACTGGTAGCAACTAACATTCACAGATGGCATTGACGACCGTTGTTCAGCTGCCGGCTCATAGATGGCGCTCACACCCAGAGAAATAGTTCTGGGTCACACTAATAGATGGCGGTCGCGATAGGCAACGCTTCTGTACGTCTGCTGTTAGAGAAAGCTTTAATAGAATATATATATATATATATATATATATATATATATATATATATATATATATATATATATATATATATATATATATATATATATGATCCACTCCCTCAGCTTGGCATATAGGGGATCATATCGCTTTGTTCGTGTATTTGGGTGGGACAGTAAACGAAGGACAGTGACAGAGAGCCAGAGAGAGGATGACAAAGGCAGAAAGAGAAAGAGAGAGAGAGAGAGAGAGAGAGAGAGAGAGAGAGAGAGAGAGAGAGAGAGAGAGAGAGAGTGGCTCTTTGACCTATTTTGATGTAGCCTGGCAGAGGGGCTGTGGACCGCCGCGAACAAATTGATTCGATTTTTGGAGGGAAAAGTAGGTCAGGGGTGAAGGTCAGGCGACGTACCCAACACTGCCGGCGTCTGTGACCACAAATACCTCACCACTCTCCCTCCCCTCTCACATTCCCCTCCTCTCCCATGTCTTCCCTCTCCTTCAATGTCTCCCCTTTCCTCCCGGTCTCCTCTCTCTCTCTCGCGTTCCTCGTTATTGATTTTATCACCACGTATTGTATCTCATTTTAGACCTTGGTTTACGCTTTCTGTTCTTCCTCTGTTTTAGTGTTTCCATACCACATCACTTTCCCTCTTCTCTCCCTTTCCCCTCATCCCTTCCTTCCTTCTCTCCCATTATTCATCTTATTATCTTCAAGTTTTATCTCTGTTTTATTTTACACTTTCCTTTCTCTTGTGTTATATTATTCCTTATTGCGTATTTTCCTCCCAAATTTAACTTATTGACACTCAACATTTTCCTCCTCCCATTGTCCTTTCTGATTTTCGTACGTATTTGAGATTCTAACTGACTTTTATAGTAAATTACGATATGTATTTTTTTTTCATCATATAAATCTGTTTTAAAACTTACATTTGTGTTTTATGTCGTTTATCATTTTTTTATTCATTGTCAAATTTTTTTAAGTATTTTTATGTAAATTTCTCATCTTATTGTTCCCTATTGTACACTTTTTGTTCTCATCCATCGCTAAGTCTTATTTTACCTTATTACTTATTTGTAATCCTTAGTGTATCTATTTCATTAGACTTTATTATAAATTATATGGTTTTTACCCTTTTTCTAGATAAGTTCATTTTTCATTCAGTTATAAGTTATTGTTTTTATTATTTTACACAAGTATAATAGTTTCATGTAATTTATTTTCCATTGCTGAGGTCATATTCCGACTTGTTATTATACTGTGCTATGCAAAGCTCTATAATAATTGCTCTAGTTAATTATCCTCCATTGTTCTTCATCCATCTTATTTTATTTATTTATTTACTCAAAGATTTTTTTCAATATATAATTCCTGTCATTACCTCTCCTTATTATACTTTATTATACGTGTACAAAATTACCTTCCTCTCCTAATATATAAAATTTAATGCTTAGCATATATAACTCGTCTTGTTATATAGTGTATCATTATAAAATCGCCTATAATCGTATCGTTGACGCCTAGTATTTTCAATATGGCAAACTTAACTAATTATACCTATGAGATTTATTTCATCCCGGAAATCTAAAATCGCATGAAGATATAATTATATTTTCGAATTATAGATCTAGATTATTATTATGAAATACATTCATTTGTATAAATAAACACTGTGTACCAGTCTATCGTATTTCTCTATATATTAATGCATCTTTTCCCCCTAATATTTCTTGTGTATTTCCTCTTCTCTGCTTCTTTTTATTACGGTTTATTGCATCTAGGTCTTAGTTCTTATTTTTCTTATGCAAAATTTCACCATAAGCTTTCCTTTAAACTTACACCATAAGCTTTCCTTTAAACTTACACCATAAGCTTTCCTTTAAACTTACACCATAAGCTTTCCTTTAAACTTACACCATAAGCTTTCCTTTAAACTTACACCATAAGCTTTCCTTTAAACTTACACCATAAGCTTTCCTTTAAACTTACACCATAAGCTTTCCTTTAAACTTACACCATAAGCTTTCCTTTAAACTTACACCATAAGCTTTCCTTTAAACTTACACCATAAGCTTTCCTTTAAACTTACACCATAAGCTTTCCTTTAAACGTACACCATAAGCTTTCCTTTAAACTTACACCATAAGCTTTTCTTTTTTGTTCATATTTACTCACCTTGTTAACCAAAATATTACCAGAACTCATTATTAAAAAATTACCAAAATTATCATATATGTACTCACACAAAAACAATTTACATAGACAGTACAGGTATACAAACAATATACATAAAAAGTACACGTATACAGGTTCCCTATGCTAACTCATGCACTAAATATCAACAATTAAAAAAATATGACTAAGAAACGTCTCCCTGACTATTTTGGACAAGGTGGAAAGAGGAGAGGAGAGTGGAGGAGGGATGACAAGGATAGAGAGGAGTGACCCGGGTGGAGGAGGGTTGTGGGAGAGAGAGAGAGAGAGCAGTGTGGGTGTAGCGCTCACCAGGGAAACAGGCCGAAGAGAGAGAGAGAGAGAGAGAGAGAGAGAGAGAGAGAGAGAGAGAGAGAGAGAGAGAGAGAGAGAGTCCTTCACATAGGAAAATTATTCTACACAGTCATCAGTAAAATCTTATATCTGTAACTAACACATTATATGAATTTGTAAAATAATTAATGATGGTAATTTGTACCAGAGTTAAAGTGTCTAGTTTTAATCATCAGTTATTGGCGGTTTTAAAGAACAACACTATTGCTGCATTCATATATGACCAGTTAATTTATGTGCAGGATATAATCAGAAAATATATTTGTGTAAGTACTTTAAAACCTAATGTTTTGAAGCTCATTATTATATAAATAGAGCTCGTTCATGTCTACTTAACTGTACAATCACACATTTCAAATAATTCACAGTTTTGAACATCCATTTATTAAGTAATTGATAAGCATTACTCTCTTCTGCCCACACACACACAAACACAAATGTCAACACACACACACACACACACACACACACACCAGTGCCCACGCCACCAGGAAATATCGGCCGGGGGCGCGTGTGGGTATCGCATCCTCCTGTATATTGATGTTTATTGGGTCTCGCTGGTCGAGGCCCTGACGATGTTGCCAAATCAGAAGCGCCTGCGACTTCCCATCATCGCGCGTGTCAATCAGGCGTCGACAGCCTCCTCCGTGCTGGTAATACTTCACTCATCGTTAAATTGTCAGGAAATCGATGTGAATTTGGTGTAAATCGTTTGTAAATTGATATACTTGTAAACGCAGAGGCTGTCATAGCACATTATCTGTAGGGATGATAGACATAGCCTGGGTACTGCATCTAATAGTTGTCCTAGTATCGCTGTTTCGTAGTGTCGGGATTAAATTGTTTTACAGATGAGAGATACACTTTGTAAATTATGGTGAAAGAGGAGATAGCAAGCAACATGCCCGTGACGACGCGCCTACACTGATACTGAATATAATATGTAGCCGAGGTATCTCCCATCAGCGGGTCCGTCTTTCTGGCAACACTGCATACAGTAAATATAAACATTGTCTGGGAGTCAAATGTGGACACTAGCAGATAACTTCACGGAGGTCTGGAAGGTGTTACAATGCGTTAGGGATTCTTACTTTGTTGTGTTAAAAGTTATGTTGCAACATTAAAACTCAATCAAGTTTATGTAGTGTTTCTGTGGCGACATGTACTGTACTCGGGCTTCAGTATATATATATATATATATATATATATATATATATATATATATATATATATATATATATATATATATATATAAACTAGGGGCAGGTTCGTGTTGACAGAAAGGATTGAGAGCGACAGTGAAGGTCATTGTTGGGTGACTCACCATCCTGTGTGGTAGAGACTGAAGTGATTTGACCTCAATAGGATTGAAAATGGAGCTGTGTGACGTAACAGAAAGATGCGGAGGTTTTTTAAGTTAATATATAAGATTTTTGTATTAGACTTTTGTTGTGTGAGGCAAGAAGAGTTAGCCGAAATGACGGAAAGTAGTTGAGGATGAGATAAACTAATTAACGTATTGTTAAAAAAACTGTTTATCCAAATTACAATGCTTGGGCCCGCGTCCTTAAATAATGTGTTGAAGGAGTTCTTCTGTGGAAATTTTGAGTGAAATCGAAAGAAAAAAGTCACAATACTGAGGTAAATCGACCGGTGATATTGGAGGGCCGAAAACTTTTTTATCGTACATTTGACTTACCGACTAAAGTCTGCCCTCCTCCCCTCCCTAGCAACCGGCGAACTTCACACATCCGGATCGGTTGCTAGGGTAGTGATGACACCTTTTAACCACATCTTGCTTCTTGACAAAATATAATTGAGAATTTCCCTCATTTATTTACTGATGCTATGTTTAATAAAGCGCGAAGATACGTCGTCAGGTGTTGGTTTGTCTGAGCGAGTTGTGCAGGAAAAACCCAGTAATAAAAGAACCCCGTAATAAAAGACCCATTGGTCTCTAAGAATGGTACTTTTAAAGTGAGGAATTTCACTCAGTGTAACAAAGGAGACAAACAGCTCACTATTACTAGGACAAAATGTCACATCTTTTAACAAGCGGAAAATTACTGCGATTAATTTCAGAGTTTAACTTTCTGTTTTGAGTTGTGTTAACATCATAAACTGTTGGACTTTTTCTCCTGGCTTGTGTATATTAATAATAAGGATAATTAGGCTATTGTGGCTAATATTGTATTCATTAAACATGATTTCTTATCCTATAAATGACTCCCGTGTTTGCTTTATCTAAATAGGCTTCCGTCTGCCTCTAATAAAACCGTTGGAGGACCTTTATCGTTATGGTCTCTCTCTCAAGATCATGTTTGGATGACTTTTTGTTGCTTATAAAAAACGCTGCCACTATTATCATAAAACCACAAAGCTGTAAAAAAATATTAATATACCTCACGTAAAATCTTAAATCAAACTCATTTACATTCATTAACAAAGTAAAAAAACAATATTAACTCAAACTTTTTCATACAATTATAGGTGGTGGGGTTTATTAATGGAGGGCGGCCTTCAAATGTTTCATGTGTTCAAACAGATGGTTTTTATGAGAGTTTAATTTCCTGGGTAAATTACAAGGTTTCCTCGTATAGTGAAAGATAATAGGTTTTATATGTAGTTATGGTTTATTTTATCATTTAGTCTTTATTTGGGTGTTTTATTATTAACTCATCTGATGGAACAAGGTTTAGTTAGGTCAGGTCAAGAGAGGGAAGAGCACTGGAGGTGACGAAAATGCCGCCTAAAACAGGAGTAGGAAAGAGGAGGGCTTACGTTGTGGGTCGTGTTTACGTCGAGCGTCTCAGACAGTTTTAGATTGTCTTGGATCGACTCGGATTCGTTTCTTTGGTAAAATAGTTAGTTTTTTGTTTGTTTTTTATACTTTCTTCTCAAAATTTTGATTCGGATTAGTTTGTAAATAGATGAGTTTTGCTGCCCTTCCGAACGTTTACATTTTTATTATTATTTTTTTTTTATTATTATTAATCCGGTTGATGCTGTAGTGTCTAAACATTTCTCAGTTTATAAATGAATCCCATATTAAAACTATTAATAAAATCATTTTAACAACCTTATTACACCTGTTATCATCCTTACCATCATCAGCTTGTTCCTTTCTTTCAACTCATGATATTAAACAGATATAAACATCAATAAATAAAGCTAGAGTTTAATGCTACTTTTCCTTATATTTTATTACTAGTCCGCTTCCTGGTAGTAGAATTGTACATTTATCAAGTATTTAATTTTCTTTCTCAATAATTTTCTTAATATTTGCTCTCTTGTTCCGACCGTGACGATCACCTGATTATGCATAGTTAGATTTATGGGTCTTTAATCTATCATTGTACAATTATGTTGTGAAGCAAGTTATAATCTTTATGAATCTTTAGTAACTTTAAGCTTATTAAAGTTGAATGAAGTTGTCTTGTTCTGCTCTTTCACATTTTCAACATCTAATAAACTCTGTTTGCTCTCAACTCTTCTTATAGATAATATAATTATGTATATGAAGCCACGTCTTGTGCTCCGGGGTTCGCTACAGGTTGGATCATGCAGAATATAAGACAGTGACTCGAACTCATTGCTCTGATCAGTTATTAGCTAATGTTGTTGTCTGAGGCAAGTATATGATGATTAATGGTCCAATATCCATCACTTAGGATCTTCTTTAAATGATTCATGACTCAAAGAGCCTTAAGAGGTTATATAATATAGCCCTGAGCATTTCAGTTCTCAATTAGGTTTTATTCGGTGCAGTGGTTCGAGTCAGTAGTCGATATAGTATTGCTTTTTATCCTCTTAACCCTTTTTATTCACCAAAATATAAAAACAATAATACTCCTTTACTCCTTAAAATAACCCACTTGTATAAAGTAAACATGTGTGCGTGTGTCACCACAACAACACGGACTAACTCCTATTGTTCTCCTTACAGAATGTGGCACAAGTTCTCTGCGCTGCACCATTTCTCGCGGCGTAGTTCCACTGTGTTCTCACGATCGCTGGTGTTCAACCTAATCACAGTGTACACCCCAGTCCTGCTGCTGGCCGGCTCCATCGTCACTTCGGCCAAACAGATCTTGAGTCCTATCCACTGTGAAGGGGAGGGGAAGGATGGTCTCAGCAAGGACTACGTGGAGACTTACTGCTACATCGAGGGGACCTTTAACCTATATATGAAACAAGTTGAACAACAGGTGAGACCGGGTGGTCACCTGTCTCCACGCAACCAGGTTCGCTTCGACCAGCAGGTGAAACTTTTTGTTTATGTCTGAGAGAGAGAGAGAGAGAGAAGCCCCTCCCACCCACCCCCAGAACTACCCCACTCCTAAAACAAAAAAGAATAGACCCTCCATGCTAAACGCTTGGTCTCGCGTCTCTGTTTGTTCACAAAGTCTGAGGTTTTTAAGGGCTAAGTTCTCTTCAAGGTCTAAGGTCTCGGTTTTCAAGGGTTAAGGTCAGTTTTCCGAGGTTAAGGTCTATTTTTAAAGGTTGTGATCTGTTTTCAAGGGCTAAGGTCTCTGTTTTCAAGGGCTAAGGTCTCTGTGAGGGTTAAAGTCAGTTTTCCGGGGTTAAGATCTATTTTTAAGGGTTAGGGTCTGTTTTCAAGGGTAAAGGTCTGTTTTCAGGGGTTAATGTCTGTGTTTACAAAGCCAGAGTTTTGTTTACGTGGGCTAAGGTCTATGTTTACAAGGTCGACGATCTTTTTGTTTACCAGGTATAAGACTCTTGGATCCAAGGTCAATTTGTTTATCTCAGGTTGTTTGCAGGATTTCTTTGTTTACATTCTGAAGTTTGGTTATATTAATTTCAAGTGAAAGGTTTTTGTTTAAACTCTAAAGACCTTTTTTGTACAGTTTATGGCCGGTGTTTACAAGTTTTGAGATTTGTTTGTTTACGGGACGTATAAGATCTCATTTCTATAAATTAGTCCTTTTTTGTTTACAAGGTCTGATATCTTTATTTACAGGTGTCTAAGATCTTTATTTTGTTGACACGGTCTTAGGTAATTTGTTTACAACGTCTTAGGTAGTGTGTTTACAACATTTAAGTTTTTTTTTAACATGGTTTTTCTTTTGTTTGAAAAGTCTGGGGTCTTTTGTGTAGAAGATTTAGCTTAAGTATATATTTTTCAGAGGGTCTTAGGTCTTTCTTTTGTTTACAAGTCTAGAAGTCTTTTATTTACAATGCTTGAAGTCTTTTGTTTACAAGAAGGACACTCGATCAGTTAAAGGTGCTTGGATGGTTGGGATGAAGTGCACTGAAGCTCTCCCCTTTTTTTCTCTCTCCAATAAAGACCAATTATTTCCGAGCACTTACTAAGGTCATAGACGGACGGAATAAAGACCATTTGCTCTTAGATGACGAATAGTAAGTACTTGTTCATGTTTATGGATGCAGCACAATGCGTAAATGTTTACTTACTTACCGCACACTTTTGCATGTGAGCTCATATATATGCATTCCCGCATATATATATATATATATATATATATATATATATATATATATATATATATATATATATATATATATATATATATATATATATATATATATATATATATATATACTGCGCATTCTTCTTCTTCTTTTTCTTTTTCTTCTTCTATTGTACAGTATATTTTTACACATATTCGTCTTCCAAGTTTGTTTATTATTCATTGCTGCTGTTCATTTATTTTCTTGGTTTGATCCTGAAGACACATTCATGACACACGGGGTATTTGTCTTCATGTACCGTCTTTCAGTGATCTGACAAGACGGTAAATTGTGAGCAGCTGCCTCTTGTGTTCTGACCTTTCAACACACTGATTCTTCTTTGTGTTTTGTGGTCTTTAAACAAATTAAATATGCAATTTCCTCTGCTGTGACCAAAAACACAGAACTCTCTCTCTCTCTCTCTCTCTCTCTCTCTCTCTCTCTCTCTCTCTCTCTCTCTCTCTCTCTCTCTCTCTCTGACACACACTAAACACACTCATATATGTATATATTTATATATATTTCCATGCATATTGAGTTAAACGCGTCATTCTCCGTGTTTAAAGCAGGGGTGTCCATGCAAACTTTGGCCAGTCACTCCTAGTCACGGTACTGGCCTCCCTGCAGCGCTCACTGTCGCCAGTTCTCACCCCTAACTGTTGTCGATTTCGTCTCCTCACTGTCGCTAGTTTATTTCCCGACTGTCGCCAATTCTAACTAACTTCTAACTGTCGCCAATTCTAACTAACTTCTAACTGTCGCCAATTCTAACTAATTTCTGACTCGCACATTTCAATTTTGTCTCCCGACTGTCGCCAATTTATCTAACTGTCGCCAATTTTTACAAATGAATGTCGCCAATTATCGCTTCTGACTGTCGTCATTTTCAGTCCCTAACTTTAATAATTGTCATCCCTTGACAATCGACATTTTTAATTCCTAACTACTACACGTTTCATTTCCTGACTGTGGCAGTTTTAAGTTTTAAATGTCACTAATTCACACCCCGGACTGTCGCTATTTCTAATCATTGGCCGTCACCACTTGCAACTCCTGACTGTTAACAGTTCTAACTCTTAACTGTCGCGAAATTTATGCTATATTCGTAACAAATTCTAAACCTTAGCAGTCACCAATTTGAACTTTTGATTAACGTCAGTTTTAATTCCTGACTGTCGATAATTATAAGCCATAACAGTCGTCAGTTTTATTTCCTGACGGTTGAGTTATACATCCAAACTGTCGCCCAGTCTGACCCATGACTTGCTAATTGTATCCCCTGACTGTATTCATTCCTAATTCCTGATTTGACATTCCTAATTCCTGACTGTTGCAGATTCTATTGTCAACCCCTTGACTGTGGCTAAGTTTTCCACTCTTATAACTGTTGACTGTTAGTCGGCGAAGTGGAGCTAGAACGAGCGTTTAGCGTGGACGAGCTGTGAAGCCTCCTATAGTGGCGTGGACCTTAGTGTAGTGTGTGTGTGTGTGTGTTCTACCTCCGCTGTTACCATTTCTAGTACCACCAGTTGTTGGTAAGTCAGTTCGTCCTAGACATGACAGGCTCGGGTGAAGCCAACAACAGATGGTAATGCTAGGAGCTGAGAACGCTAACAATAGACGCGGGAAAATAAAAACTCCCAATTATCAGATTTTGAGGTGGAGTTTCTTCCTCAATAAATCTATTTGTTAATTGAGATTTCTACTTTCCACTGTCGCTTTGTTTTTGTGTATAAGTGCCAGTCTCCCACCCCGAGTAGATGTAGAGTGGTAGTGTAGACGTAGCCACTCAAGGGTAATTACCTACCTCACACTTGAACCAACCATCTAGAGATTCTTTTTTCTGTTTACATCTCTTGAAGAGTAAAAAGGTCAAATATAAGTTTAGTTCACGTCAGTCACTCACATATTCAGAATCAGGTTAGAAGAACAGATGTCAGATTTGCATAAGATCTGCCCCCTGGATTTTATTTCATCTTTAATAAGTCTTAAGGTTTGAGTGTACAAGATTCCCTTAATTGATTATAGACGAAAGATTTAATATTTCTAAAATGAATTAAAGTTATTTTTATCAATTATCATCCTGTTATTACTAATCATCCGAGTTGACATATTAGAATCAGTAAAATACAATTGATAAGTAAATAAACCTTTCTATGTTAATCAGTTATCGACTTGGAGAAAATTAACATAAATTTTATATATTAGAGCCGGTAAAAATAACGTAAGTCAATAAATTTACGTTTTATTTTTCATCGCCGTGTTATGACGTGGCGTTAAAGTCATTTCCTACTTGTCGAAAAAAAAATTCTTTCAAGAGATAAAAAAAAAATTCAGTGATTGTGTTGGTGTATTGGGAAGTTTTTACCCTTGATAGTAAAATAATGTGCTTGGAGTCTTATTTCAACAATTATTGAGACTAAAGTGCGGTGAGAATACCCCAAGTCAGCTTATTTAAAAAAATATCTGAGTTATTCTCTTGTCTAAAATTACATTACGAGGGGAGATAGTGTAGCCGTCAAAGTCTCAATGGTTATGTTCACAGTAGTACCTATAAATTAATGTACTTTTGTGTTGAACAGTTGTAAATAATAATAATAATAATAATAATAATAATAATAATAATAATAATAATAATAATAATAATAATAATAATAATAATAATAATAATAATAATAATAATAATAATAATAATAATAATAATAATAATAATAATAATAATTAAAAGTTACTGTGATATCTACTATTGACAAAGAATTGTATAAATATTAATAATGATATATTACTAAAACTCACTGTGATTATTGTTAATTACGGAATCTTGGGGTACTGACGCATTTTTTATTTTTCAATGTGATTTAACCTCTATTTCAGACTTGATTTTCTGTGATTTTCATGAACCACGCAGTAGCATCCCCCTGTGTCTACATGTTCTCTCGGTGTTATATATATATATATATATATATATATATATATATATATATATATATATATATATATATATATATATATATATATATATATATATATATATATATATATATATATATATATATATATATATATATATATATATATATATGGTACATGTAGAGTAAGCCCTTCAGTTATATGCTTTATATTTCTTACATATCCCAGTACATATAAGATAATATTATCATACAACACATCCCTTTATGAAATGGTCTATGGTTAATAACTAATTTGATAATTTACATAGGAAGTGCCCTCAGTATGTAATATAATACATACCTATATTAAACGAACTATATTACTGTTATATAACTTGGTAAATATACTGCCCCACAGGCTGTGATATAACACACGGCCAAATCACGTTGCTGTAACCCTGTCCTGTGATCAATATCCGCCAAGCTTGTGTAGTGTGAGTTTCAGGTGCCACGTCACGGTTTTTTTTCAGATTATGAGCAATTAATTTCATATTTCACATTTACAGTTGTCGCTCCTGATACACGATGCTGTTAACGTCAAATAGTTGGTCGGGTCACATAATTTTCGGGGAGACTGTTGGCTGTCTGGTGATTATTGTACCGTTTATTGAGTAGTTTTGTTGTTCGGATCGTGTGATGAGTCACTGGACGTTGAGATTTGTGGTGTGTGATGAGTGATGAGAGAAACATTGTGAGAGCAAAATGAGGTGGAAGGATGTTGTCAGTCACGGGTGGTTAATGTTGCATTCAGTTGATGGTCGGGGAAGGTCAGATAATGTTGGGGAGGGATCCCAAACGACCACCAACACCCAACTCACACACACACATTATATATATATATATATATATATATATATATATATATATATATATATATATATATATATTTTATGAAAGTTTACAGCTGCTCAGTTTATGATACAGAAGGGCGATTTATACAAGTTTATATAAACACTTAGAAGGACGTAACTCTTGATGTTCATACAAAGGTGTTAGCTGATGGACGTCCCACAAGAGGTCCCAGCCTCGTATTAAAGAAGTTGACAGTACAAAAAAAATGTGAGGGCTACTCTCCTTTGAGCAAGCGTTGTGAACTCGTGGGATAACCAGCCAGTGAATGTTATGACAGTACTAGACGAGCACATGTTCAGGTACTGTACAATCAAAAGCCAGTACCCGCCCAGTACTCGCCAACAGTGCGTATATAACAGAGAACTCACCGACTACCCGGATGGCTAGTTAGTTGACAAGTGACGAAGGGGATAAAGTAAATACAGTAGAGTGATCCAGGTATCATTTAATTGTGACAAAATTATGTTCTGTCCTACAGTTTCTCTCCCAAGACATAAAACTGAAGGCTCAGCTGTATGGAAAATATCTATAACATTTAAAAGGTCGCTTGCACTCAGCCACATGTGGTGGGAACTATTGATTTTTGTCGCCAAAATCTCCTTGACATATTTTTTCCCGCACAGAGGAAATTAAAGAGCAAGTCATATTGACCCAACGAATGAAACTCCGTGTTGTGCTGTATGTTCAGTTATGTAACCATTAATGTACTTGTCACACTCAGTCCAACACCATTATTGTACTTGTCACACTCAGTCCAACACCATTAATGTACGTGTCACACTCAGTCCAACACCATTATTGTACTTGTCACACTCAGTCCAACACCATTAATGTACGTGTCACACTCAGTCCAACACCATTAATGTACTTGTCACACTCAATCCAACACCATTAATCTACAATACATATCACACTTAAACCTTAAACCCAACAGCTCATGCATGTCACATATGAATCACAAAGGAAGCAGCGGAGCAGAACACACCATATCATCTTAAGTGAGGTGTTGTCATCTCGCGAAAACATTTAGGGCATGAGTTCCATATTTTTCCAAAGACAAATGGTTACAACGGCCACTTCTTGGTTTAAGGGATGCTGTTTAGCACCCAAGGCACCCCTGATCAACACCCCTAACTTACAATCAGGAAAATGGAGGCAGTAGAGTGCAGAGTGCCGGCCACACTGTCTTCTTGCGTACCGAAAATAGCTTAGTCTTCAGGGTGCTGTATCCTGACGGCGGCTCTCAGGCACCTTGAGATACTAGTTGGAGTAACTTTGAAGCTCTATTGTTGCTCGGTTTTAGGAGTTACAGTACATTATTATACACCTGGCAGTGGCATCTGTTCTAATGTTTTATGACATACTAGAAAATTTACTCACATTAATTAATTAAATAAGATACTGAGTCTTCTTTGAAAATTAGAATCACTGTGGCCTTTGCTTCATTACAGATATCTACAGTATCAATAAAAGCTCTCCCGAAAAAACTATTTATCAGTTTATTGAGAGGTACAGTAATTTCATTCATCTGATTTACCGTCTAAAACCGACAATGATTTTACTACTACTACTACCACAACTACCACTACTACTACTTTTTTTTTTTAATATGGCCTCCAGCCTCCCCCAATAGCCATACCTTCGCCACCATTTTATTACCTTAATATTAAATATCCTAATACATAAGTTGCTATCCTAGCTGTGTTGAGTTAGTTGAGCCGCAGATCTATGCGGCATTCAGTGACTATAGCCTCATAGTCAATATCTGCAACTGTTGTCAGCTTTGGGGCCGATGCTCTCGTTCCCCTGAGGCAGAGCAAAGCCGACCGAAGGAGAGGGAAGGACAGTCGACATCTCATCCAGGCTGTAACATAACTTCTGGACTGCTGCTTCTGTTTGGAGATCACCTCCGCGAGTCTGGCGAAGAAACATCTTGCACTTGGTCCCATCCCACCCGAGGTTGTGAACACTAGAGAAGTGAAGCTGCCTTGATCAACGTTCTGAATTCTCTCCCCGTATGCCCTTATCTTGTCGTTCTCGTTCTTCCTGTGTGCAGCATCGAGAGCTAAGCTACTGTGACATGCGGCCATGGAATAAAAAATCCTGATGTCGAAGAAGGCTCGGTGTCCCCTCGTCCAGAATCCTCGAGCACTGACGTCAACACGGGCTTCGTTTGATGTGTTTGAAGTCCTATGTTGTACTACTACTACAACTACTACTATTACTACTGTTACTACCAGTGCCGGATTTAGACCTGTGGAGGCCCATGGGCAGCCTCTTTGTGGAGGCCCCCCTCATTATAACTACCCAAGAGGGTGGGGTGGCAAGTGAAGCGAACCTAAACATCTGGGAGTTCCGGGGAGCGCTGTAAGCCCCCCGGGAAATTTTTGAAATGTGAACACTTCTTTGGAGAATTTTGAAGCCATATGCAGTTATATTGAGGGAATTAGAACATTGAGAAATTTTTAATTAACTGTATATTTATTGATAGTGTACAAATTCCCAACACACACACACACACACACACACACACAAAAGTGAGACATGACTGGAGTCATTCATGTGGTTTCAAGTCGACCAGCCCTGATATAGCTAATACCGCACATGTGGAGGCCCCCAGATTGTGGTGGCCCCTGGGCAGCTGCCCACTTTGCCCACTCCTGAATCCGGCCCTGGCTGCTACTTTTTTTCAACGTGGCCTCCAGCCTCCCCCAATAGCCACACCTTAGTCGCCATTTTATTACCTTAAAATTAAATAACCTAAAACAAAAGTAGCTACCCTAGCTGAGTTGAGTTAGTTAAGCCACAGATCTATGTGGCATTCAGTGACTGTTGCCTCATAGTTAAAATCTGTGACCGTTGTCGGCTTTGGGGCCGAAGATCTCGTTCCCCTGAAGCAAAGCAATGCAGACCTAAGATTAGCGAAGGACAGTCGACTTCTCAACCAGGCTGCAATGTAACTTCTTGGCTGCTGCTTCTGTTCGGATAACACCCCAGCCAGTCTTGCATAGAAACATCTTGCACTTGGTCCCATCCCGCCATACGCCCTAATATTTTCGTTCCCGTTCCTCTTGTGTGCAGCCTCGAGACAAGTTACGATGACATGCGGCCATGGGGTCGAGTATCCTAACATCAAAGAAGGCTCGCTGTCCCCGCGTTCAGAAACCTCGAGCACTGACGTCCACACGGGCTTCATTGGGTGTGTTGGAAGTCCTGTGATGGAGATTCTCGCTGTCCAATAGAAAGGGGGTCGGTTCCACCATGATGTCGTGGCAGATTTCCTTCATTATATTTGCTGTGAGATACCTTCGCCATGCCTCATGCATACAAAGCCCCCTTTCTTGCGCACCATGGCGTGGTCGATGGAGAATGGTGAGCCACACACGCATTAGGAGGACAAACCTTCTACTGGCCTACTATACCTTAGACTTAGAGCAATGGCATCTGTAAATTCTTGTTTATTAAGGCTGAAGCCTTTTGCCTTTATCGGTACTGTTGTTTGCAGTTCGAGGCGCCCACCTCCTGTGCTATAGCTACTTTTTTTCAAGTTCTTTGGCAATTGCAGCATCAGTTGTTGCAGTTTATCTCTTTGGGTGTGTTGTCGTTCTGTCGTAATGGACTGTCGAATCTTGTTTAATTCTTTGGTATCCACCTCGCTTGCTGCATTTTGAGATATTATGTGCTCAGAGAGGGCTGCCTTGAGCTTGACAGAGTTCTGATGTTCGGTGGCAGCAAGCTCCTCTGGATTGGTCATTTCCATTCCTCCCAGTCTCCGTGGTAGTGCAAGGAGTGACCTTTTTGCTGGGGTTAAGTGAAAGTGTTTCACTAGTCTTAGAATAAAGATGATGCTGATGGCTTCTTCCAGGGGACAGGTTTATATTGCAACGGTATTCTTACTTTTGCTTGAGTAAGCTTTTTTCACAGGAACAGTACTTTTACTTAAAAGTATTTTTTTCATTACAGTACATGTACTTTATTCCATTACAATACTTTTTCTACCACTGCAAAGGTTAAGTTTTGGATTTGGACAATTTTATTTTATTCAAAATCTCAGCACAAGTACTCCTAAAAACATTGATTAAGGATCCATCGTCAAAAAGTTATAATATTGTAAATTATTTGCGTTACTGACTCTTGGAAAGATATTCATTTTGCAAACACTAAATATTCACAACCTGTAATTTTTTATGCTAGTTTTAGGTATTTATTCATTTAGTCTGGATGTACAATACAGTACTGTACTATTGTACTGTACAGTAGTTAAAAATTATAATATCCATTACAGTATACCCACTGCTTATTATACAATGTGCTGTATCCAAAGTGTCCCCAACAGGGCATCAACCTAGGAGATGCACTTTCACTTTCACAAGTTTCAAATGAGTAACTAGTAGAGAATATTATACTGTACTATTAATTCAACCTTTAAATTCAGTCTCTGTACATAAAAATGTCAGTGGAGCCCCAATGGAGCCTAAGTAAAGTAGCTATAGTACAGTATATTGTAAGATTGACAGGAGGCTGACTGGAGCTTATAACTGAACAAATACTGTCGTGGAAACAGTGGAGGTTGGGGTGAAAGACAGTAAAAATGTCTGTTATCCTATTATACACTTGGGTTTGAGTCATCAGTCAAGGTAAGGGATTATAACAAATTAATACAGTACTTAACAAAATGCAAAGAAAAAATTTCTAATCAAAGCACAATTAATAAATTGACCAAAAAGCCAAAGGGTTCGTGGGGTGCATTGAGCAAGAAATTGTCAGCCATTAGGCCAAGAACATCAGAAAAACATTGAATTCTTGAAGTACAGTACAGTACAGTACAGTACAGTACATAGTTATACAGGCAGGTGCAGTATTCACCAACTATGATTTTCAGTGATGGTATGTGTACTGAGCTGTAATGGTGTGGGTTGAATGAGTTGCACTGGTTGTTGAGGAGGGGTGTGTGGGGTCACTTGGGTCATCATCAGGTTATGGCATTGCCATATTGAAACAAAGGGCCAGAGCCAAGTGACGTATCCATAACTGGCCAATTAGCAACGCTAAACGAGTTGCTGATAAGCGATTAATTTTCCTTTCTATTCAGTATCAGTGGCTCCAATCACAATAAAACAAAAAAATCTACACTATTTTGTAAACCAATGCAGTGTTTAGTAGCATAAGAAAACTTCAACAAAACCTCTTTTTTTCTTCTTTTTCCTCTTTTTATCAGTACAGAGCTCTATGGGAGTGGTGCTACTTCTTCTTCTATGTACAGTACCTTGACTTTATGATCCTTGAAGTACCTCATCTTCTGTAGGTAAACTGTGATGAAGTTTAGGGCGAAAGAATACACAGGAAGGTATATATACTAAGGCATTCATAGCTTGTGTAAACACTTGATGAACTGACCACATTTGCATTAAGCTTGGGCTCGACATATGCTCAGTAATGCCAGAAGAGTAGGCAGGGGAGAAAATTTTTCTCAGAGAGACGGTCATTTCTTAGGACTGGTTAAACATGGCCAAGAGTTTGGCAGTTGTCATAAATAATGTGTGGATCACTGAGATTCTGTAGTACATGGATCATTAAGTGTTAAATATCTTTGTCAAATTTATGGGCATATATGATACTGTTACTGTACCAGAATGGAAAAACAATTATTTGCATATAACTGTTTCATTTTATGATAATACTGTACAGAGACATTTGTCCACTTGTAAACCTAACTTACTGAGATATAAAATACCACAAAATTAGATCTTTCTTTTTTGTACCATAGTCATTTGTAAACACCCAACACCAGTTTTCTAAATAACTAACACAACAATAATTTTCCCTACAAACTAAACACCAGTTGTCAAGAAGAGTACATTTTAAGAGTTGTCCTAACACTCCTCTTCTTTTCCAGGTTGGTAAAAATGTTATCTACCCCAACTTGGGCCAATTCGTGGAAGGCCAAAGTTCTCGGAGGGAGATCTCATACTACCAGTGGGTGACATTCTTCCTGCTGATTGAGGCGCTCGTCATCTACTTACCACGGCAAATTTGGCACCAGCTGACCCACAGTCAGTGCCTCCCCTTTGATTTCACCAACCTTCGGCGTCGTGAGGACTGGGAGGATAAAAAGAACTTCCTGGTGTGGCATATGAAGCAGACGAGGGGGAATCACGAGTACTGGCTCTGGCAATACCTATTGACAGAACTTTTAGCAATTGCCTTGCTCGCCTCTTTCTTCATTCTCACTGACGTGTTCCTGGGAGGTGACTTCTACAACTACGGTCTGGACTGGGTCAACTTCATGCACAATGCAACCAACACTACGATTTCTCCAATGACGGCACGGTTCCCCCGTCTGACCGTCTGTAAGCTACAGTATCACAGTCGTGGAGGCACCATCAACAGTTACTACCCACTCTGTCTCCTCCCTATCAACTGCTTTAATGATAAGATCTTCCTGTTCCTCTACTTCTGGTACTGCATGTTGTTTGGACTGTCACTGCTGCGGGGTTTATACATGCTGGTGCTTGTTACATGCAAGCCGGCACGTCGATTGCGCCTCAAGTTCAGCGCTAAACTAGTGCCCGAAGATACTTTGGATCGGTTCATTAATGCACACAATCTCAGTGATTGGTTTGTGCTGTGCAATCTGGCACCCACCATGGACCCTGTACTCATCGCTGAGCTTGTCACCCAGCTTGTGTATGAGGTACAAGGAGGAGAAAGTTCCGACTCCAAACCGTCCCGCCTCGGTAAGCAAGAGAAATCGCTTCAGTCTGTAAATTACATATGAGATTCAGCGCCGCGCACTTCCCCACACTCGCTCACACACTGCCTTCCCAATGGTCAACCCAGCTTCGGGTTCCGCGCAAATGCGCACCCGTACGGCCAGTATCATAACCGCTACCCACCCGTACACGGGTACGGCACCGCCTATTCCAACGGCCACTGCGAGGGGCTGTAAGTGTGGTTGGCTCCTGCCTGGCCTCTGTGAGGTCCTCCAACCCTCAGACCTGGGCTACGGCAGCGCACAGGGCTCGGCCCAGCCCCCTACGCCACCTAGACGCTCGGGGCTGCAGAACCGCACGCAGGGGAAGGCGCCGCGCGACTCTCATACCACCACACCACCACGTTGGGGCTTGCTGCCCACCATGCACCTGGTGTACCCTTCCAGCTAAGCCTGGGATGGTGGGCTGCTCCGCTCCGCCACAGCAACAGAATAAGCAACAGTGACAACAACAAAGCAGAACAAGAGCGTGGTCGAGCCCTGAGCTTTGCCATGAGACCTGCCACCATATCGCATGATGATGAAAGATGACCTCTGCACTTGGATCGTCCATCAACAACACACCAGGCCCTTGCAACACCAACACTTTGCGTTTCCAACAGGGGGCCTGTCAGTGATAAATATCGTTGAAATTATAATGTTTGTTTTGTTACTGGCATGAGTTTATGGGAAGTATCCACAAGTATCTTGGTCACTGCTGCACTGGTCGCAACCTGCAATCAGTCGACGGTTCTTGTTAAGTCAAGTTTTTTCATATAGTGAATCTAATCTTTAAAGGACTGTTTGTGTGTATTTTATATGCTCGTAGATATTTTGTTTTGCTTACTTGTCTAAGCTGTGTAGCTGACTGGTGATATTACAAGAAAATGTTTTCTGTATATGAAAGTTTTATGAGTATTTCAAGTATTCTTCAGTATTATGAATGAGAGAACATATACTCAGATGAAGTAATATATAAGTTTTGCTATTTATTTTGCGTGTGGTCTGTCATAGTGCTTCTTGTTCATTAACTAAAAAACAGAAACACAGTGGATTTACGCTACTTAATGATTGCTGATGAGCCACACGTTTAGCTCTACAGGCAACAGTGTGCATCTCGGTCGTTTGACACTTGGCTCACCTGAGAAGCAACAGCCACTTCCCACATGTGTCTGGGTCACACCCACAACTACATCCACAATCCACGAACTTATAAGACAAGGCTTAACACATTTGTCGGCCCAAATCACACGAGGTCCTCCTCATTCACTAAACACATTAAGACGCCCAGAAGGAAGGTGAATTCTGTGTAAAATAATAATGTGAATAACATGAAAAGATGTGTTGGTCATGTGGATGTTATGTATGGGTGGTGAGGCCTGGCCTGTGGCAAGGTTCAGCTCATGGGTCGCCCACACCGCCGCGGGCTTCCTGCTTTTCGGGGGTGGTGCTTGGATGATCACACACACCCCAGCCATAATAGCGAGAGACTCTGCCAAGTATCACACAGCGCGATGAATATTGGGTATCGTGGATGGACCTGTGCGAATATAGATTTAAACATAAGTTGACGTACCCGCAAGGTTCCGAGTAGTGTATTAGAATCCCCATACTAATTTCTAGGACATCGACATAATGGCCGTTCTCTCCTTGTTGAAGCTGTACGGAGTTCTGGGGTGGCTGAGAAGGTAGTAGGACTGTAACCAAGTCTACAGTTCTTACCTCCTACCACCCCTGCCTCCCCTCCCTCCCAACTATCATCTTATCAGCCTAGGTTATATAGCCATTATGTTTACTCGTCAGGCGGGGCGTCAGACAGGTAACATATGTGTTTAGACTTGTATAAAACTGGTTGTTTTCTCACATTCTTTATGGAGATTAAAAAGACTTTTCTATTGTTTTGTTGTGATGTGCATATTTTATATGTGCCAGTGTCTTTTTTCGAGCTAGGTGAAATCGAATTTTACTAGATCATATTTATGTTGTCTGTTCAATATGATGTTTATATATCCTTACAGCAGAATGTTATTAGTTTTAGCTTCTTAATGGAACTGCGCATTAATTCTCCATAACTAAAGAAAGTTACAGTAGGGAGTTGCTTGATAAACACTTGCTTAGTTAACCTGTAGCTAATCACGGTTTAGAGCTCTCGATAACAAACATCTCTCTCTCTCTCTCTCTCTCTCTCTCTCTCTCTCTCTCTCTCTCTCTCTCTCTCTCTCTCTCTCTGCTCTCACTCTCTTTCTTGCTCTCACTCTCTTTCTGGCTCTCTCTTTCTTGCTCTTACTCTCTCTCGCTCTCTCTTTCTTGCTCTCCTTCTTGCGCTCTCTCACTCTCTCTTTCTTGCTCTCTCTCACTCTCTCTTTCTTGCTCTCTCTCACTCACACTCTCTCTCTCTTTTACTCTCTCCCTTTTTGATCATCCTGGACCATATTCCTGAACCCCTCTAGTGTATGGACTTTATAACATAATCAAGTGTGATGTGTTATGTTAAACAATAGTTTAGCCTTTATAACATGTTTGCCCCATATTTCAAAGCACAATATTTGCAATTTTATGGCAGAACATGATATATTTATTATTCCAGCATCTATTGTTATAAAACAATCCACATTACATTTTTATGGTATAAATTATCAATACTAGAGTAGTTTGGATGTGTGGTCATAAGTCCCACGAGCAGATGTAAACATTGGCTGCTGTAGTCGTGGTCAAGAGGTCTAGGACTTGCCCCTTTGTTGTATATGTAGAATGGGACCTTTTTGTATTCATGCTGCCAAGATGTGTATCAAAAGAACCTGGTGCCACTATTGTTGATAGTTCTTTCATTATACACTCTGTGATCATATGATCAAATATATTTCATTGTAAGTTGATAATCACCATTAGTACCTAGTCTGGCCTATCCCCTAACCTAGATTGTGTGAGGTGTCCCTATTACATCCTCAACCAGCTAAATACCTTTCCAAAATAATCCTATTTGACCCATCGTACCCGCAAATGACCACCTAGTGAACCCGCAGCCCTACTCTCCCCAGAGATAACTAATATGCATCCTCAGCCATCAATACATATTCTAGAAGTGGCACCAAGTTCTGAACACACCCATTAGAGTCTCCCAGTCAACCCTACCAGGGGAAGGGAAGGTCAGCCCCATGAATCCTGACAGTCAATCTTGCTGAGCAGGGGAGGGAGGGAGGCTGACTTGTACAACCCTGCAGTCTAATTTGTCCTGAAAGGTCTGCCACTAAAATGCTGTAGTTAGTTTCCTGTCAGACTCATCATTAATGCCCATACAATCTAGTTTCCTGTCAGGTCTGAATTCACCAAGATTTAGTCAGATTCACTGTGAGAGATGTTATTGAAAACTCTCATAGTCTAGTGTATTGTAGGAGATCTGCTACTAAGATACATGATAAGTCATTACTTAACCTCTTGAAGTAAAATTTTCTGTGAGGGGTCAGCACTCGACCCTTGCAGTCAGCCTTTTTCTGGGGAGGGAGAGGTCATCTGTTACGACCTCGGTCAGCCTCGCTAGGGGATAAACATCATCTGATACAATTCTTACATAAACAGTGGTGGAGGAATCACTCCCCACTACAACCCTCAACGTCAGCCTTGCTAGTGTAGTCGGCGTCATGACTGCTCTACCAGTCACCAGGGAAAGTTAGCTGATGACATGACTTGTATTGGATTATACTGCTGGATGGCAGTTAGTCCAGTGTGTAAATCTTCAATAAAGTTTATCGCAGACTGTTGTGATAAAATCATTGTGGAAAATAGAAGTTGCTAGTGTGTGCTGTTGGCAGCAGTATTCATATTAAAAGAATTTAATGTACCCTAAAGAACTTGTTTCTGGTCATGTTAAGGTGTGGACATGGGCTAAAGAAGCCTTTACTGGAATCTAAGTTAATGTAGGGCACCATAAGACTCAGTATTTGTATTAGTGTCACTTAAGCTGTATATATATATATATATATATATATATATATATATATATATATATATATATATATATATATATATATATATATATATATATATATATATATATATATATATATATATATATATATATATATGGCAACTTTTGTGAACTCTAGAGTGATCTCTAGAATATTGTTGTATATTAGCATGAGTGCTTTCTAAATGGTTCTGTGACACCTTTATAAAAAATATGTACAGTATTAAAACTTTATTGAAGTAGTACACAATATTAAGGGTCATGATTGGTTACAATGCATTTTAGAGTGTAAGTTATATAGTGTTCAATGAAAGGGGATGGGTGTTTTAAGGCAAGATTGGCTGTTAGGTGACGAGACATGAGAGGGTTGATGGTGAAGACATAGAGATATATCCTGACAGTTATTTGTTTGTAATTACACATGAAACCTAAACAAAATCATACCACTTTATTCAGGGTTAGATCTCATTTCAGAAGTTAAGTGAAAATTTTAGGAACTTTTTCGGCCTATGTAACATTTAACAAACTGAATAAAATAACCGAATACCTTGAGGTTGTTAACAAACAGTGGCTTAATGGTCTGCGACTCTAGCTGACCTCAGCATGGAAGGCGCTTTGTGGTCAGCTGGTGACGTGGCCACGGTGAAGCTTCATACGACGATACTAACAAGGTCACTCTCTCACTCTACAACCACTTGGGATTTTAAAATGAAGAATAGTTCGCTAAGTATGAACTGTTAGATATTGTAATGACTTGTTATAACTTTTGTGATCACGGTAGTGGGGTATTCTATTTACGATTGCTAGTCTTCAGTATATGCTGTTTTTTAGGTTCAGTAGACAGAGACGTTGTTTTATATATGAACTTTGGGTGATCTATTTTGTGTGTAATCTTTGTAAATGTTCTTGTGGCTCCTCAGTTTCCAATGAAATGTATTGTATAGAATTGGTGTTTGTAACCTTGCAATGGTGTTCACTGCACCATTATTGTCAAGTTGGTCATATGATATAATGTACTGTATGATCAAATTAATTTTCTCATTTTCCAAAAAAAATTAAAAATCTTTACTTTTAAAGATGGTCATACCATTGTGCAGATGACCTCTAAAGCAAACATGTAATATTTGTGTATCAGATGAAAGACCTATGAAAATTCATATCACAAACATAATAACATTTTGTTTCATTATATTGGTCTTGTACTGATTATTACTTAGTAATTATTAAATCTGGCTTCAGATACCTTCACTGAGGGTTAATTTTTAGAGGTGAAACTTCACTTAGGTTGAGCCTCGTGAGGGATATTTGAAACTGGCTTATCTGAACCCCCACCCACCATACACTGAGATTAGTGGTGTCAAATGTTTCTCAGTGTTTGATAATTAAATCTCTATTGTTACTCCACTGCCCAAGTATATTTTTCCACTACAAATGATTTGTCAAGAACTTCAAACAAACACCATCTTTGGGGGATCTTTTAATGCCAAAAAACCTTCAACTTGCATATTCTTTGTTTTATGTACAGTTGCCTACAGTGTTCCACCCCGGATCACTGTACCTGTGGGTAACTGTACCTACAATTGTATTTATTCCTGTAAATTAGGTGCTACTTGCATTATGGGATCATTTTATACCTTCTTGTTGGCACCACTGTACGTCTCTGTCTGTTGTTCCAAAAATTGCCCCCTTTTAGTCAGTTATAAGAGGACGAAGCACTGAACTGTAACTTTGCATTTCTAGAGGCAATAAGGAAATATAGTTAATATACTGTAAAGTTCTCGTGTTGCAAATTTATTAAATAAAACAGAGAAACTGCAGGTGTTGTGTCATTGATCCATTGTGTACAGTATTGCCTTACAAATCACTGGACTTGGAAACATCACAAATGTTACCTAAAAAGTATATCTACCCAGTCATATGAATCTGGAGTTAAAAGATTAATAAACAAATAAAGATAGTTCTCAGATAAACAAGTAAATTGTATGAAGTCCTATAAAAACGGCACATCAGGTTAACCTATTGTGTGTGTGTGTGTGTGTGTGTGAAGTCAAAAATCAATAGAATTTTTTTCATTTTTATACCAACATCTGTGTGTTTCTACCTACATACAGTATATTGTACTTTATGTCAATTATGCCCGTCTATTAATACAAAAGACAAACAAAATATCTATTGATTTCTGACTTCTCAGACAGCTCTGTGGAATGGTTAATAAAAAATCATCTGGATATTTTAGCCTAAACCAAAATCAAGCATCACAAGTAACAAGAAAATAAGTTTTTGCAGATAAACATAATTTGTGTACAGTTTGTTTTCTCAACAAATACTACAACTTTTTACAGTGTCAAACATATTCCAGCACATTCTTATACTATGATCATCTATCAGTTCAATTTATGATCATACAATATAATTCATAATACAACATAATTAGCAACACTTGCCAGATAATTGGTCTGGGTGATTGCAATTAAATGTAAAATGCATAAGTGTGATGATGAATGAGATCCTGGAGGAGGTTCATGACTTCAATTACAATGAACTGTCACTAATTCGATATTCATAATTCAATATTTTTGTCAGCAGATTTAGTAAGATATCATGATTTTTTTAATAAATAATTGAATTAGCCCAAAAATCTCATAATAACCCAAGTGACTTCCTTTATATGATGAGACTATGATCGGCTAAATTATGTTGTTCCATCACTGTCTTACCCAAGCCTTCCAAGCAGATATAACTCATTATGCAGCTGGAAAAGGGGTCTAAAGTACTAAGGCTTAACAGGGGATAACCTTTCTAAAATTTCCTTGACATGCACTGGGCTGAAGGCGATTAGGCAATCCTTCAGAAAGAGCTTTGTTCATATTCCTCTCACTGGTGCCATAGACAATCAGCGCCGGCGTAGCATGCTATCCTGACAAAAGTTCCGCTGCTCAGCCAACCACTACTTTTGACAGAAGCCTCACAGGCCAATCAGCACCCAGCATTTTCACCCCACTCCGTTCCAAGTTTTACCTCATAGTAGGCACAAGGATTAGCTGTGCTTAAGCATTTGCCTGAATTATTGAGGTGTTTTAGTGACTGATACATACTGTGACAATGAGTGGTAATAGAAAGACCATGATACAGTGTACTTAGCAAATGCTGCAGTTTCTGAGAATGGGGGAGGGGTGGGGTTACTACTAAGATCAGAGACATTATCGAGAACAAATTCTGGCTTGAATGTCATGTACACTAATACTGACACGTTTCTTGATAAGAGAGAGGAGTTTGAAACACTACTGAAGGTACACCAACCAGATAATGTAGGAGTTGTAGAACTGTTGTACAAGAACAGGAGAATCGACCCAGAGGAATGTGAGTTCAGTATTGCTGGATATGGCTCATTTACGAACCTTTCTCAAGAAACTTGCAAGAGGGGTGTGGTTATCTATGCTAGGCAAGACCTTAGGGCCAGCCAGGTGAGGGTACAGGGAGAGAATGTTTTTGGAGAGTCCAAGTGGTGTAAAGTTAAATTAAAGGGAGGGGACTTACTTATCGTCGGGTGTATCTACAGATCCCCAAACTGTGGCCCACTAAATCAAAGGAACTTGAGAGCCTTAATAGACAACGCGGCGATGCTCAACCCTAGCCACCTCCTTATCATGGGGGACTTTAACTATGGCGATATCAACTGGAGAAACGAGTTCACCCCAAATGACTTGAATAACCCTGCTACTCTTTTTGTAGAAACTCTGAGAGATAATTTTCTGTTCCAACATGTTAGAGACCCGACACATTACAGAGGGGAGCAAACACCCAAGCCACTAGACCTCATCATAACAAACAAGGAGGGTATGGTGGCCAAACTGGAACACCTTGCCCCAGTTGGCACCAGTCACCATATAGTGTTGCCATTCAGATTTAACTGTTACCTAGTTCAGGATAAGGCCAAGCCAAGGTGCAAATATTACAAGGGAAATTACAACGGGATGAGGGAAGAGATGAGGGGTATCAACTGGCCTGACTCATTAAGGCACAAGAACGCAGACACTACGCTGAATATCATAACTAGTAAAGTGACCCATTTGATCGATAAATATATACCCAAGACCAAACCTAGTGCCTCTAGGAATACGAGGGGATCCCTACACATGAATCACGCAGCGGTCGACAAAGTTAAGAAGAAACCCCAGAAATTCAAGAAGTGGGTTGGGTCAAACGATGAGCAGGACAGGGGGATGTATGCAAGAGCCAGAAACTAAGCAAAGATAAAGTGTAGAAGGGCTGAAAAGGAGTTCCAGAGGCTGGTTGCAAGCGAGGTCAAGTTAAACCCAAAGGCGTTTTACCGCTATGCAAAGTCGAAATTAAAAATGCGAGTAAGAGTATCAGACCTGAGGCTTGAAGATGGTAGGTACTCAGATTCTGACCAGGATAAAGCTGAGGCATTGAACAGCTTCTTTTCCTTGGTGTTCACAAGAGAGGATGCGATTAACCTTCCTGCGTTTGAGTACAGACGGTTCGACACAGTACTGACTCACATTGTGTTCACAGAAGAGGGTATTAGAAATAAACTGTCTAAGCTAAAGGTCCATAAGAGTCCCGGCCCTGACATGGTACATCCTAGAGTGCTAAGAGAGTTGTGCAACGAGCTTGCCGAGACCCTGAAGATCCTGTTTTGTAAATGCCTGGACTGGATGAACAAAAGGTACCCAGTGAATGGAAAGTGGCTTGTGTGAATCCTATCTTCAAGAAGGGCGATCGTCACTCCACGAACAACTATAGACCGGTGAGCCTGACCAGCATAATATGTAAAGTACTTGAGAGTATTATCAGAGATGCCGCAATGGAACATCTACTACGAAACAACCTTGTAAAGGATTGCAACACGGTTTTATGCCGGGACGCTCCTGTTTAACACAATTGCTCAAGGTAATGGATATTTGGACCCATATTCTGGAACGGGGTGGTAATATCGACGATATTTACCTAGATTTTTCCAAGGCTTTCGTCAGTGTACCCCACGAAAAGCTGAAAATCAAACTGGAAGAGTAGGGAATTCGGGGAAATGTCCTAGCGTGGATAGACGACTTTCTGCATGACCGCAAGCAGTGTGTGGTGATTAATGGCACGAAATCATCATCCGCACCTCTCACAAGCGGGGTACCACAGGGCAGTGTATTGGGCCTGCTGTTGGTTGTTTGTTTCATAAATGACATGCCTAACGTTGTACACTCCTCCATACAAATGTTTGCCTATGACGCCAAGTTATTTCGGGAAATCAAGAACCAAGCGGACTGCGAAGAGCTGCAGAAGGACCTCTGTGGGCACCAAGAATGGTCGAAGAAATGGCTGCTGAGATTCAATGTCACGAAGTGTAAGAGCAGGGGTGTCAAACTCATGGCCCGCCGGCCAAACGTGGCCCTTGGGATGGTCAGGTGTGGCCCGTGGGATGACGGTAAAATTTATCATCCCGTGAAATTATGAAAGAAATAGATATAATCATGTTTATTTAGTAAAATGAATTTTACATACTTAAGATCAGACAAACCCAAATGAGGTATTCCTGGTAAGCCAGGTAAGGCAATGTGTGAAGATGTAAACTTCAATCCTGCAAATATGTGATATAGCACTTGTGTTGGCCCTGAAGAAGGTAACTAAAATAAGAATTGGCCCTCGAAAGGTTTTCAGTTTGACACCGCTGGTGTAAGACTTACATTTTTGGTGGTTTTGGGCCAAAAGTTAGATTTTGCAGAAAATCACAGTATGGATACAACTGAGCTTGCTGATTATGAATATGTGGTCCGATTCGGTTGCAGAGTAATTAGTGGCCAAAATGACCCTTGAAATATTTTACTGACATTTTTCAATGCTAATTACTCATCAACTATGGGTTTCCAAGGTTTGATTTAGGGTTTGTGTGTTAATCTGAAAGTACTTAATTAGTTAAACCCTTTAAATTTCAATTCTGAGAAAAAAGTATATTCTGGCCCAGGGACGGCGGCGCTCCCAGGGGCCATGCCAGGGGTGCTGGCGCCCTTAAGGCTTTCCAAGGGACAGTGGGGCTCCTAGAGGCCCTCCCAGGAAAGGCCGCGCCCCCAGGGACTCTCCCAAGGAAAGCGGCGCTTCCAGCTGCTCTCTCAAATACCATGGCGCCTACCATGAACCTTTCCTTGGGCGTCTGTCCCCCCAGGGACCCTTGCAGGGGCATTGGTGTCCCTAGTGACCCTCCGAGGTGCTACAGTGCCCACAGCGACGCTCCCACCGAAGGCGGCGATCACAGGAGCCCTCTCAATACGCCAGACCTGTAGGGCCCCTGGCTGCAGTAGTTTCTGTGCTATTTAGAACTCTGGACGATAAAACGTTAAGTAAATACAACGCCCATCACATTTCCAGTAGTATTACACCCTGAACAATGTAACGGAGAATAATATTCAACAGGAAAACATAAGTTGTGGTGTTGTGCTGACTCATTGATCTCTTCTCCTATTGGCTGTATGTTAAAACAATAGTCCACCAATCACTGTTCAGTTAGGGGCTGCTCGAAATATGTGATATATATGACATCAAGAATAATTGTGCCATAGGGCCCCTAGGGGCCCTTTGCAGGATCCTTGGGAGGGTTCCTGGAGGCGCTCCCGCCCCTAGGAGGGTCACTTTGGTCACCGATGCCCCTGGATGGGTCTTGGGGGCACCGACACCCCTAGGAGGGTCCCTGGGAGGAAACCTGGGAGCGCCACTGTCCCAGGGTGAGCCCCTGAGGGATCCAGCGCCTCTAGCAGGCCCCTGGTGGCGCCGCCGTCCCTGGTAGGGCCCCTGGGGGCACAGACATCCCTGGGAGGGCCCTTGGGTTTGCGTCTTTTTGTGGGAGAGTTCCTCAGGGCGCAAACACACCTGGTAGGACCTGGAAGGGTCCCTCGGAGCGCCACCGTCCTAAGAATAGTCCCTGTGGTCGCTGCCGCCCCTCTAGGGGGGTTCATGGGAGCTCCACCACCATTGTGAGGGTCTCTGTGGGCACCGCCATCCCTAGGAGGGCCTCTGGGAACGCCAGACCTGTAGGTCCCCTGGCTACAGTAGTTTTTGCGCTATTTAGAACTCTGGGCGATGAAACGTTAAATAAATACACCGCCCATCACATTTCCAGTACTTTTTCACCCCAAACAATGTAACGGAGAATAATATTCAACAGGAATACATAAGTTGTGGTGTTGTGCTGACTGACTGATCTCTTCTCCTATTGGCTGTATATTAAAACAATAGTCCACCAATCACAGTTCAGTAAGGGACTGCTGGAAATATGTGACATATATGACATATAGACCAGCTGTGCCATAGGAACCACAGGGGGCCCTTGGTAGGACCCTTGGGAGGGTTCCTGGAGGCACTCCAGCCCCTAGGAGGGTCACTTTGACACCGATGCCCCTGGATGGGTCTTGGGGGCACCGAGAACCCTGGGTGGGTCCCTGGGAGGAACCCTGGGAGTGCCACTGTCCCAGGGTGAGCCCCTGAGGGCTCCAGCGCCCCTAGCAAGCCCCTGGTGGCAACGCCGTCCCTGGAAGGGCCCCTGGGGGAACAGACATCCCTGAGAGGGCCCTTGGGTTTGTGTCTTTTTCTGGGAGAGCCCCTCATGGCGCCAACGCCCCTGGTAGGACCTGTGGGCGACACCGCCCCTGGATGGGCCTCTATGGGCGCCACCGCCCCTGGAAGGATTCCTGTGAGCACCGCCGCCCTAGGAAGGGTCCCTGGGAGCGCCGCCTCCCATGTGGTGGTCTCTGGGGCATCGCCGCCCCTAGGAGGGCATCTGGGAGCGACAGACATGTAGGTCCACTGGCTGCAGTACTTTTTGCGATATTAAGAACTCGGGGCGATGAAACGTTAAATAAATACACCGCCCATCACATTTCCAGTACTTTTTCACCCCAAACAATGTAATGGAGAATAATATTCAACAGCAATACATAAGTTGTGGTGTTGTGCTGACAGACTGATCTCTTCTCCTATTGGCTATAATTACGTGGATGAAAACAATAGTCCACCAATCACAGTTAAGTAAGATAATGCTGGAAATATGTAATATATATATGAGATAAGGACCAACTGTGCAGCCCTGGGGGAGCCCTTGGTAGGATCTTGGGAGGTCCCAGAGGCGCTGCCGCCCCAGGAGGGTCACTCCTGGTCAACGATGCCCCTGGATGGGTCTCGGGGCACCGACACCCCTGGGAGGGGTCCTGGAAGGAAACCTGGGAGCCCCACTGTCCCAGGTGCACCCCTGAGGGTTCCAGTGCCTTACCCGGCCATGGTGGCGCCGCCGTCCCTGGATGGTCCCTGGGTGCAGACATCCCTAGGAGGGTCCATGGTTTGCATCATTTTCTTGGAGAGCCCTGCAGGGCGCCAACGCCTTCATAGGGCTGTGCGGCGACACCGCCCCTGGGAGGGTCCCTGAGAGTGCCACCGTGCTAGAATGCTCCTGGCGTTGCTGCAGCCTTTAGGGGTCCCAGAGCGCCACCACCCATGTAAGAGTCTCTGGGGGCACCGCCCCTAGGAGGCCTTGGGTGAGCCAGACCTGTAGGTCCCTGGCTGCAGTAGTTTTTGCACTATTAAGAACTCTGGGCGATGAAACGTTAAATAAATAACCGTCCATCACATTTCCATACTTTTTCACCCCAAACAATGTAATGGAGAATAATATTCAACAGCAATACATAAGTTGTGGTTGTGCTGACAGACTGATCTTTCTCCTATTGGCTATAATTACGTGGATGAAAACAATAGTCCACCAATCACAGTTAAGTAAGATAATGCTGGAAATATGTAATATATATGACACAAAGATCAAGTATGCCATAGGGCTAATGGGGACATTGGTGGGTTCTGGGAGCGTCGCCGCCCATGTGGGGGTCTCCTGGGAGCGTCTTACCTGTAGGTCCTCTGCATGCAGTTTTTGTGCATTTAGAACTCTGGGCGATGAAACGCTTAAATAAATACACACACCCCCATCACATTTCCAGTACTTTTCACCCCAAACAATGTAATGGAGAATAATATTCAACAGCAATACATAAGTTGTGTGTTGTGCTGACTGACTGATCTCTCCTATTGGCTGTATGTTAAAACAATAGTCCACCAATCAAGTTCAGTAAGGGACTGCTGGAAATATGTAATATATAAGGCGAGATAGGACCAACTGTGCCACCACGGCCCCTGGGGGCCCTGTAGGATCCTGGGAGGGTCCCAAGAGGCGCTGCCGCCCTAGGAGGTCACTCTGGTCAACGATGCCCCTGGATGGGTTCAGGGCACCCACACCCTGAGGGGTCCCTGAAGGAAACCTGGGAGCCCCACTGTCCCAGGTGCACCCCTGAGGTTCCAGTGCCCCTACCCGGCCAGTGGTGGCGCTGCCGTCCCTGGGATGGCCTCGGGGCACATCCCTAGGAGGGTCCATGGGTTTGCATCATTTTCTTGGAGAGACACTCGTGGCGCCAACGCCTCTCATAGGGCCTGTGCGGGCGACACCGCCTGGGAGGGTCCCTGAGAGTACCACTGCTGCAAGAATGCTCCCTGGCTGCTGCAGCCTTTAGGGTCCCAGAGAGCGCCACCACCCATGTAAGAGTCTCGGGGCACCGCCAGCCCCTAGGGAGGGCTTTGGGTGAGCCAGACCTGTAGGACCCTGGCTGCAGTAGTTTTGCACTATTAAGAACTCTGGGCGATGAAACGTTAAATAAATACTCCGCCCATCACATTTCAGTACTTTTTCACCCCAAACAAATGTAATGGAGAATAATATTCAATAGTTAACACATAAGTTGTGGTGTTGTGCTGACAGACTGATCTTCCTATTGGCTATAATTACGGATGAATACAATAGTCCACCAATCACAGTTAAGTAAGATAATGCTGAAATATGTAAATATAATGACACAGCATCAAGTATGCCATAGGGCTAATGGGGGACATTGGTAGGTCTCTGGGAGCGTCGTTGCCCATGTGGGAAGTCTCTGGAGCGTCTTACCTGTAGGTCCTCTGATGCAGTAGTTTTGTTAGCATAAGAATCGCGATGAAACAAATACACGCCTACACATTTCCAGTACTTTTTCACCCCAAACAATGTAAATGGAGAATAATATTCAACAGCAATACATAAGTTGTGGTGTTGTGCTGACTGACTGATCTCTTCTCCTATTGGCTGTATGTTAAAAACAATAGTCCACCAATCACAGTTCAGTAAGGACTGCTGGAAATATGTAATATATATATGAGATAAGGACCAACAGGCACACGGCCCTGGGGGCCCTTGGTAGGATCCTGAGGGTCCCAAGAGGCGCTGCCCCCTAGGAGGGTCACTCTGGTCAACGATGCCCTGGATGGTATTCGGGCACTGACACCCCTGGAGGGGTCCCCGGAAGGAAACCCGGGAGCCCCACTGTCCCAGGGTGCACCCCTGAGGGTTCCAGTGCCCTTACCCGGCCAGTGGTGGCGCGCCGTCCCTGGATGGTCCCTGGGGTGGACATCCTCAGGAGGGTCCATGGGTTTGCATCATTCTTGGAGAGCCCGCTGGTCGCCAACGCCTCATAGGGCCTGTGCGGGCGACACCGCCCTGGGAGGGTCCCAGAGTGCCAATCGCTAAGAATGCTCCCCTGTTGCTGCAGCCTTTAGGGGGTCCCAGAGAGCGCCACCACCCATGTAAGAGTCTCTTGGGGCACCGCCAGCCCCTAGAGGGCCTTTGGGTGAGCCAGACCTTAAGTCCCTGGCTGCAGTACTTTTTGCGATATTAAGAACTCGGGGCGATGAAACGTTAAATAAATACACCGCCCATCACATTTCCAGTACTTTTTCACCCCAAACAATGTAATGGAGAATAATATTCAACAGCAATACATAAGTTGTGGTGTTGTGCTGACAGACTGATCTCTTCTCCTATTGGCTATAATTACGTGGATGAAAACAATAGTCCACCAATCACAGTTAAGTAAGATAATGCTGGAAATATGTAATATATATGACACAAAGATCAAGTATGCCATAGGGCTAATGGGGGACATTGGTAGGGTCTCTGGGAGCGTCGCCGCCCATGTGGGGGTCTCTGGGAGCGTCTTACCTGTAGGTCCTCTGGATGCAGTAGTTTTTGTGCTATTTAGAACTCTGGGCGATGAAACGTTAAATAAATACACCGTCCATCACATTTCCAGTACTTTTTCACCCCAAACAATGTAATGGAGAATAATATTCAACAGCAATACATAAGTTGTGGTGTTGTGCTGACTGACTGATCTCTTCTCCTATTGGCTGTATGTTAAAACAATAGTCCACCAATCACAGTTCAGTAAGGGACTGCTGGAAATATGTAATATATATATGAGATAAGGACCAACTGTGCCACACGGCCCCTGGGGGCCCTTGGTAGGATCCTTGGGAGGGTCCCAAGAGGCGCTGCCGCCCCTAGGAGGGTCACTCTGGTCAACGATGCCCTTGGATGGGTCTTCGGGGCACCGACACCCCTGGGAGGGGTCCCTGGAAGGAAACCTGGGAGCCCCACTGTCCCAGGGTGCACCCCTGAGGGTTCCAGTGCCCTTACCCGGCCAGTGATGGCGCCGCCGTCCCTGGGATGGTCCCTGGGGGTGCAGACATCCCTAGGAGGGTCCATGGGTTTGCATCATTTTCTTGGAGAGCCCCGCAGGGCGCCAACGCCTCTCATAGGGCCTGTGCGGGCGACACCGCCCCTGGGAGGGTCCCTGAGAGTGCCACCGTGCTAAGAATGCTCCCTGGCGTTGCTGCAGCCTTTAGGAGGTCCCAGAGAGCGCCACCACCCATGTAAGAGTCTCTGGGGGCACCGCCGCCCCTAGGAGGGCCTTTGGGTGAGCCAGACCTGTAGGTCCCCTGGCTGCAGTAGTTTTTGCACTATTAAGAACTCTGGGCGATGAAACGTTAAATAAATACACCGTCCATCACATTTCCAGTACTTTTTCACCCCAAACAATGTAATGGAGAATAATATTCAACAGCAATACATAAGTTGTGGTGTTGTGCTGACTGACTGATCTCTTCTCCTATTGGCTATAATTACGTGGATGAAAACAATAGTCCACCAATCACAGTTAAGTAAGATAATGCTGGAAATATGTAATATATATGACACAAAGACCAAGTATGCCATAGGGCTAATGGGGGACATTGGTAGGGTCTCTGGGAGCGTCGCCGCCCATGTGGGGGTCTCTGGGAGCGTCTTACCTGTAGGTCCTCTGGATGCAGTAGTTTTTATGCTATTTAGAACTCTGGGCGATGAAACGTTAAATAAATACACCGCCCATCACATTTCCAGTACTTTTTCACCCCAAACAATGTAATGGAGAATAATATTCAACAGCAATACATAAGTTGTGGTGTTGTGCTGACTGACTGATCTCTTCTCCTATTGGCTGTATGTTAAAACAATAGTCCACCAATCACAGTTCAGTAAGGGACTGCTGGAAATATGTAATATATATATATGAGATAAGGACCAACTGTGCCACACGGCCCCTGGGGGCCCTTGGTAGGATCCTTGGGAGGGTCCCAAGAGGCGCTGCCGCCCCTAGGAGGGTCACTCTGGTCAACGATGCCCCTGGATGGAATATTTAGGGCACCGACACCCCTGGGAGGGCCCTGGAGAAACCTCGAGGCACTGTCCCAGGTGCACCTGGTTCCCATGCCCACGGCCGGTGGTGGCACTTGCCCTAGAGATGGTCACCAGGGGGTGCAGACATCCTAGGAGGGTCATGGGTTTGCATCATTTTTCTTGGGAAACCCCATAGTATAACGCCTCTCATGGGGCCTGTGCGAACACGCCCTGGGAGGGTCCTGAGTACCGTGCTAGAATGTCCTGGCGTTGCTGCGGCCTTTAGGGGTCCCAGAGGCGCCTGCCATGTGGGGTCTCAGGGCACCACTTGGAGGGCCTTTGGGTGAGCCAGACTCAACAGGACCCTGGCTGCAGTAGTTTGCACTATTAAGAACTCTGGGCGATGAAACGTTAAATAAATACTCCGTCCATCACATTTCCAGTACTTTTCACCCCAAACAATAGCAATGGAGAATAATATTCAACAGCAATACATAAGTTGTGGTGTTGTGCTGACAGACTGATCTCTTCTCCTATTGGCTATAATTACGTGGATGAAAACAATAGTCCACCAATCACAGTTAAGTAAGATAATGCTAGAAATAAGTAATATATATGACACAAAGATCAAGTATGCCATAGGGCTAATGGGGGACATTGGTAGGGTCTCTGGGAGCGTCGCCGCCCATGTGGGGGTCTCTGGGAGCGTCTTACCTGTAGGTCCTCTGGATGCAGTAGTTTTTGTGCTATTTAGAACTCTGGGCGATGAAACGTTAAATAAATACACCGCCCATCACATTTCCAGTACTTTTTCACCCCAAACAATGTAATGGAGAATAATATTCAACAGCAATACATAAGTTGTGGTGTTGTGCTGACTGACTGATCTCTTCTCCTATTGGCTGTATGTTAAAACAATAGTCCACAAATCACAGTTCAGTAAGGGACTGCTGGAAATATGTAATATATATATGAGATAAGGACCAACTGTGCCACACGGCCCCTGGGGGCCCTTGGTAGGATCCTTGGGAGGGTCCCAAGAGGCGCTGCCGCCCCTAGGAGGGTCACTCTGGTCAACGATGCCCCTGGATGGGTCTTCGGGGCACCGACACCCCTGGGAGGGGTCCCTGGAAGGAAACCTGGGAGCCCCACTGTCCCAGGGTGCACCCCTGAGGGTTCCAGTGCCCTTACCCGGCCAGTGGTGGCGCCGCCGTCCCTGGGATGGTCCCTGGGGGTGCAGACATCCCTAGGAGGGTCCATGGGTTTGTGTCTTTTTCTGGGAGGCCCCTCTTGGCGCCAACGCCCCTGGTAGCCTGTGGGGCGACACCGCCCCTGGATGGCCTCTTATGGCGCCACCGCCCCTGGAAGGATTCCTGTGAGCACCGCCGCCCCAGGAATGGTCCCTGGGAGCGCCGCCTCCCATGTGAGGGTATCTGGGAGCGACAGACATGTAGGTCCCCTGGCTGCAGTACTTTTTGTGATATTAAGAACTCTGACGATGAAACGTTAAATACATACACCGCCCATCACATTGTAATTATTATTACAGCCTGAACAATGTAACGGAGAATAATATTCAACAGGAAAACATAAGTTGTTATGTTGTTCTGACTGAAAAAACTGGGGGTGGGTAGAAGGCACCAGGGGTGAGTGGAGGCACTGGTGGGGGCACCAGGTGGTGGAGGCTAGAGGGGGGGTGGAGGGCGCCAGGGTGGGTGGAGGGCACCAGGGTGAGGGAAGGGGCACTAGGGTGGGGTGGAGGGCACAAAGATGGATATACTAAGGGGTGGAGGGCACCAGGGGTGGAGGGCACCAGATGAGGGGGAGGGCACCAGGGGGTGAGGGCACCAAGATGGGACATGGAACTAAGGGTGGGTGGGAGGGGCCAGGGGTGAGTGGGAGGGCACAAGGATAGGTAGACAGGCCAGGGATGGGTGAGGGGCACCAGGGGTGGGGGAGGCACCAAGGGTGGTTAGACGCCAGGTGAGGGAGGCACCAGGGGTGGGTGGGAGGAGGCACAGGGGTGGGTGGAAGGCACCAGGGTGAGTGGGAGGGGCACCAGGTGGGTGGAGGGCACCAGGGTGAGTGGAGGGCACAAAGGGTGGGTGGAGGGCACCAAGGATGGGTAGACGGCACCAAGGAAATAGGAGTGGAGGGCACCAAGGGTGGAGGGCACGAAGAGTGAAGCACCAGGGGTGGGTGGGAGGCACCAAGGATGGGCAGACGGCAGGCACCAGGATGGGTGGAGGGCACCAGGGGTGGGGGTGGAGGGCACCAAGGATGGGTAGACGGGAACCAGGGGTGGGGAAGGCACCAAAGGGGGTGAGGTACCAAGGACGGCACCAGGTGAGAGACAGGCACCAGGTGGGTGGAGGGCACCAGGGGTGGGAAAGGTGGCGGAGGCCGCACCAAGGATGGTAGAGGCACCAAGGCGTGGGAGGAGTGGGGAGGCACCAGGGGTGGGTGGAGGGGCACCAAGGACGGTAGACGGCACCAGGGTGGGGGGAGGGCACCAGGGTGAGTGGAGGCACCAGGGTTGGAGGAGGGCACCAAGGACAGGGAGGCACCAGGGGTGAGTGAGGCACCAGGGGGTAGAGGCACCAGGGGTGGGTGGGAGGATGGGGAGGCACCAGGGGTGGGTGGAGAGGCAGCAGGGGTGGGGTGGAGGGCACAGGGGTGGAGGGCACCAGGGGTGGGTAGAAGGGCACTCAGAGGGGTGGAGGGCAACAAGGATGGGTATGGAGTGGACGGCACCAGGGGTGGGTGGAGGGCACCAGAGGTGGGGTGGGAGGGCACCAAGGATGGGTAGACACCAGGGGTGGGGGAGGGCACCAAGGATGGTAGACGGCACCAGGGGTGTGGGAAGGCACTCAGGGTGAGGCAACAGGGGTGGGTGGAGGGCACCAAGGATGGGTAGACAGGCACCAGGGGTGAGTGGGAGGCACCAGGGGTGGAGGCACCAGGTGGAGGGCAACAAAGGCTGAGGGAGGGCAACAAGGATGGTAGAGAGGCAACAGGGTGGGGTGGGAGGCACCAGGGTGAGGGGAGGGCAAAGGATGTGTACACAGACGGGACACCAGGCCAGGGGAGGGCACAGGAGAGGCACAAAGACAAGACACGCTAGGGAGGGAGGCACCAGGGGGTGTGGGAGGCACCAGGGTGTGTGAGGCACAGAGGTGGGTGGGAGGCACTAGCAGCCAGGCACCAGGTGTGAGGGAGGCAACAAGGATGGGATGGACCAGGTGTGGAGGCAAGGAAGGAGACACCAGGGGTGAGTGGGAGGACACCAGGGGTGTGGAGGGCACCAGGGGTGGGTGGAGGGCACCAAGGACGGGTGGAGGGCACCAGGGTGGGGGAAGGCACCAGGGGTGAGGCACCAAGGACGGGCAACAGGGTGAGTGGAGGCACAGGGTGGGTGGAGGGCACCAGAGGTGAGGCCATGACAGGTAGACGGCACCAGGGGGAGGAACCAGGACGGGTGAGAGGGGCACCAGGGGTGTGTGGGAGGCACCAGAGATGGGAGGCACCAGTGTGGGTTGAGAGGCACCAGGGGTGGGTGAAGGGCACCAAGGATAGGTAGACAGGCACCAGTAAGGCACCAGGTGGGTGGGAGGCACCAGGGTGTGGGGGCACCAGAGGTGGAGGAGGCACCAAGGATGGGTGGAGGGGCACCAGGGGTGAGTGGAGGGCACCAGGGTGGGTGGAGGCACCAGGGATGGGTGAGGGCACATGATGGGCAGACACACCAGGGGTGAGGGAGGGCACCAGAGGTGGGGTGGGAGGCACCAGGGTGAGGGGAGGCACCAGGATAGGTAGACAACCAGGGGTGAAAGAGGGAAACCAGGCAACAGGTGTGGGTGGAAAAGACTCAGGGGTGGGAGGCACCAAGCGATTGGTAACCAACAAAAAAACCAACACCAGTGGAGGGCACCAGGAAATAGGGTAGACGGCACCAGGGTGAGCGGGAGGCACCAGAATGGGTGGAAGGCACCAGGAGGGGGTGGAGGGCACCAGGGTGGGTGGAGGGTGAAAGGGACACCAGGGGTGGGTGGAGGGCACCAGGATGGAGTGGGCAGCAACAGGGGTGGATGGAGGGCACCAGGGGTTGGGTGGAGGCACCAGGGGTGGGTGGAGCACCAGAGATAGGTGGACGGGCACCAGGATGGGTGGAGGGCACCAGGGGGGTGGAGGGCAACAGGGTGGGTGGAGGGCACCAAGGATGGGTAAACAGGCACCAGGGAGGTGGAGGGCACCAGGGGTGGAGGGAGGGCATCAGGGGGGTGATGGAGGACACCAAGGTTGGGTAGACGGCACCAGGATGGGTAGAGGCACCAGGGGGGTGCGGAGGGCACCAGGGTGGGTGGAGGCCCAGGATGGGTAGAGCACCAGGGTGGGTGGAAGGCACCAGGGGTGGTGGAGGGCACCAAACAGCAGCACCAGGATGGAGTAGACGGCACCAGGGGTTCGTGGAGGGCACCAGAGGGTGGAGGCACCAGGATGGGTAGCAGGCACCAAGGGTGGACACCAGGATGCGTAGATGACCAAGAGTTGGTAGAGCACCAGAGTGAGTGGAGAGCACCAAGGATGCGTAGACAGCACCAGGGAGTGACACCAACACCACGGAGGCACCAAGGCAGGTAGACAGCACCAGGGGTGCGGGAGGCACCAGAGGTGCGTGGAGGGCACCAGAGGAGGGCACCAGGATGGTGTAAGGCACCAGGGGTGGGGTGGAGACACCAGGACGCGTGACACCAGAGGTGAGTGGAGAACCAGGGGTGCCTTGGAGGGCACCAGGAGGTGGAGGCACCAGGATGGGTGGAGGCACCAGGGGTGAGGTGAGGCTCAAGATGCGTGGAGCACCAGGGGTGAGTAGACAGCACCAGGGGTGAGTGGAGGGCACCAAGGAGAGTGGCACACCAGGGGTTGAGTGGAGAGCACCAAGTGAGTGGAAGTCACCAAGTTGCGGAGGGCACCAGGATGGGTGCAAGGCACCAGGGGTGGACACCAGAGGGAGCACCAGGGGGGTGGAGGGCACCAAAGATGGAGACAGCTCCAGGGGTGCGAGGAACCAGGGGTGGGTGGAGGGCACCAGGGGTGGTGGAGGCACCAGGGTGGTGGAGGGCACCAGGGGTGAGTGGAGGCACCAGGGCGTGGAGGCAAGCACCCAAAGACAGGTAGAGCAGCACCAGAGTGTTCCTAGACACCAGAACACCAGAATGAGTAGACAGCACCAGAATTAGTGGAGACACCCAGAGAGTGCGGGAAACCAGGGGGTAGCACCAGGACAGATGGGCAGCACCAAGAGGGGGAGGCACCAGGGGGGGGTGGAGGCACAGGGGTGGTGGAGGGCACCAGGGGGTGGGTGGAGGGCACAGGACGGGTGGAACCAGGGGTGGGAGAGCAAGGGGTGGGTAGGGCACCAGAGACGAGGAGGCACCAGGGGTGGGGAGGGCACCAAAGGTGGGTGGAGGGCACCAGGATGGGTGGGCAGCACCAGGGGTGGAGTGGAGGGCACCAGGGTTGGGTGGAGGCACCAGGGGTGCGTGGAGCACCAGAGGTTGTGGAGGCACCATGGATGGGTGGAAGGCACCATGGTTGGGTGGAGGCACCAGGGTGGGTGGAAGGCACCAGGATGGGTGACAGGCACCAGGGGTGGTGGCGGGCACCAGGGGGGTGGAGTGGAGGGCACCAGGGGGTGCGTGGAGGGCACCAGAGGTGGGTGGAGGGCACCAGGATGGTGGAGGCACCAGGGGGTCGTGGAGGGCACCAGGGTGGGTGGAGGCACCAGGGATGGGTGGAGGCACCAGGATGGGTGGACGGCACCAGGGGTGGTGGAGGACACCAAGAGTGATTGGAGGCACCAGGATGGAGTAGGGCACCAGGGGTGGGGTGGAGGGCACCAGGGGGTGAGTGGAGGGCACCAGGATGGGTGGAGCGGCACCAGGGGTGAGTGGAGGGCACCAGGGTGGGTGGAAGTCCAGGGGTGGGTGGAGGCACCAGAGTGTGTGGAAGGCACCAGGGGTGGGTGGATGGCACCAGGGTGAGTGGAGGGCACCAGGGGGTGGGTGGAGCAAGCACCAGGGGGTGAGCGGAGGGCACCAGAGTGGGTGGAAGGCACCAGGGGTGGGTGGAGGGCACCAGAGGTGGGTGGAGGGCACCAGGGATGAGTGGAGGCACCAGGATGGGTGGACGGCACCAGGGTGAGCGGAGACCAGGGGTGGAGGCCCAGGGAGTGGAGACAGGGTGGTGGAGGATAGGTAGACGGCACCAGGGGTGGGTGGAGGGCACCAGGGGTGGGTGGAGGGCACCAAGGATAGGTAGACGGCACCAGGGGTGGGTGGAGGGCACCAGGGGTGAGTGGAGGGCACCAAGGATGAGTGGGCAGCACCAGGGGGTGAGCGGAGGGGGCACCAGAGTGGGTGGAAGGCACCAGGGGTGGGTGGAGGGCACAGGATGGTGCTCGGCACCAGGGATGGGTGGAGACTCAGGGTGAGTGGAGAGCACTAGGGGTGGGTGGAGGGCACCAAGGATGGGTAACAGCACCAGGATGGGTGGGCAGCACCAGGGGTGGGTGGAGGGCACAAGGGGTGGTGGAGGCACCAGGATGGTAGGCGGCACCAGGAGTGGGTGGAGGCACTAGGGGTGGGTGGAAGGATGGTGTAGACGGCACCCAAGGATGGGTGGAGCAGCACCAGGGGGGTGGGTGGAGGGCACCAGGGGTGGGTGGAGGGCACCAGGATGGGTAGACAGCACCAAGGATGGGTGGAGCAGCACCAGGGGTGGGTGGAGGCACCAGTGGTGGGTGGAGGCACCAGGATGGGTGGGCAGCACCAGGGATGGGTGGAGGCACCAGGGGGGGGTGGAGGCACAGGGGTGGTGGAGGGCACCAAGGGGTGGAGTGGAGGCACAGGATGGGTAGACAGCACCAGGGGTGGGTGGAGCACTGGGGTGGGTGGGGCACCAGGATGGGTGGAGCACCAGGATGTGGGCGGCACCAGGGGTGGGTGGAGGGCACCAGGGGGTGGGTGGAGGGCACCAGGATGGTCAGACAGCACCAGGGGTGGGTGGAGGGCACCAGGGGTGGGTGGAGGGCACCAGGATGGTGCAGCACCAGGGATGGGTGGAGGGCACCAAGAGGTGAGAGGAGGCACCAGGGGTGTGGAGGGCACCAGGATGGTGGGCAACCAGGGGTGGGTGGAGACACCAGGGGTGGGTGGAGGCACCAGGATGAGTATACGCACCAGGGATGGGTGGAGGGCACCAGGGGTGAGAGGCACAGAGATGGTGGAGGGCACCTGGGATGGATGCAGGCACCAGGGGGGTGGATGGAGGGCACCAGGGGGTGGTGGAGGGCACCAAGGATGGGTAGACGGCACCAGGGGGTGGAGGAGGGCACCAGGAATAGATTAAGGAAGGCACCAGGGGTGGGTGGAGGGCACCAGGGGTGGGTGGAGGGCACCAGGATGGTGGGCAAGCACCAGGGGTGGGTGGGCACCAGGGGGTGAGTGGAGGGCACCAGGATGGGTGAAAGCAATACGTGGCCA
>NW_024727880.1:0-10446 GCF_018991925.1 Homarus americanus | reverse complement strand
GGTGTGGGGCGTGGATAGTAGGTTTGTTTGTGGGTGTGGGGCGTGGATAGTAGGTTTGTTTGTGGGTGTGGGGCGTGGATAGTAGGTGTGTTTGTGGGTGTAGAGCGTGGATAGTAGGTATGTTTGTGGGTGTAGAGCGTGGATAGTAGGCATGTTTGTGGGTGTAGGGCGTGGATAGTAGGTATGTTTGTGGGTGTAGGGAGTGGATAGTAGGTTTGTTTGTGGGTGTTTGGGAGTAGATAGTAGGTATGTTTATGGGTGTAGATACATACATTGTTAAGAGGAATAAATCAAAATGGGAAGAAGATTAAGATAAATATACTGATGATTAATGGTACAGGTGAGTTAATAAAATTGATATAAATAGATAAATACAGTAGATAGATAGATAGATAGATAGATACAGTAGATAGATAGATAGATAGATGTATGATTTTGTATACCTCAAGAGTAACTAAATATTCCTGTACCTGTATTTTCTTTCAGTTACAAAATACACAGGATTATAAATATGAGTATGCACATTGCACATCAGGTGTTACAGTCAGTGGTAATATTTTGTAATACTCTTAAGTGATGAGGTAACAGAGGAAATAGACGGATACTAACGGAGAGTTTTTGTAGAATTAGACAGACATTCAGACAGTAAAACTTCTTCCGACAATACAAATTTTGACGGTGGAATTTATACACGAGAGTGTATGGATAATTATGATGAGCTGAATTATGACATCTACATCTGATAATCCGTTGTTTAGAATGGATTATTATCATTTTTGTTGAGTTATTTAACAGTTCGAGTAAAGGTTTATTATGGTACTATGTCCTATTATCACACAAGGTCATAATTGAAGTAAAATAACCAATTATACTGTATTATTTTAGACAATACATAAGAACATAAGAACATAAGAATGGAGGAAACTGCAGCGGGCCTATTGGCCCATACTGGGCAGTCCCGTTTACACCCAACCCCTATTGCTCATATGAGCATCCAACCTATATTTGAAGCAATTCAGCGTATTCGAGTTAATGATGATATTTGGTAACTTGTTTCATTCATCCACTACTCTGTTTCCAAACCAGTGTTTACCTATTTCACGCCTAAATCTAAATTTGTCTAATTTAAAACCATTATTACGAGTTCGCTCCTGGTTGGATAGTTTGAGTACCTTTGTAATGTCACCTTTGTTTAGCCCTGCCTTCCACTTATACACCTCTATCAGGTCGCCCCTCGCTCTACGTCTCTCAAGGGAGTGCAAATTAAGAAGCTTTAACCTGTCTCTATACTCAAGGTTCCTAATGCCCGGGATTAGTCTTGTCATTCTCCTCTAAATTCTTTCCAAGGATTCTATATCCATTCTGTAATACGGTGACCAGAACTGAACTGCGTAATCCAGGTGTGTTCTCACAAGAGCGAGATACAGTTTTAGGATGGCCTCGCTAGTCTTGTAACTAACACTCCTTTGTATGAACCCAAGTACTTTATTAGCCTTGTTACGAGCAAAAACACATTGTTTACTTGGCTTAAGGTTCTTACTTATCATTACTCCTAAATCTCTCTCGCAGTCGGATTTCTCTATGGCATCGTTGTTCATCTGGTATCTGGTTTCCTGTTTACATCTCCTATACTGAGTACTTTACATTTGTAGACGTTGAATTTCATCTGCCATTTTTCAGACCATTCGAAAAATTTGTTTAGATCTTCCTGTAGTTTTGCCGAGTCCTCGTCAGATTTGATAACACGTCCTATTTTAGTGTCATCAGCAAATTTACTTATGTTGCTGTCAATGCCGATATCTATGTCGTTTATGTATATAATAAATAATAGTGGTCCATGTACTGAGCCTTGGGGAACTCCACTTGTGACGTTGCTCCAATGGGACTTAGTGCCGTTAATGCTCACTCGCTGTTTCCTGTCCTGTAACCACGCCCTAATCCATTTAAGGATGTCACCTTTGATGCCATGAGCTTCTACCTTTCTAATTAGTCTTTCGTGGGGGACTCTGTCGAAGGCATTGCTAAAGTCGAGATAAACCACATCATAATTGTGCCCCTCGTCCACCGATTCGAAAACTGATGAAAAGAATGTTAATAGATTAGTTAGGCAAGAACGTCCGCTTGTGAAGCCATGCTGAGAATCATTGATCAATCGGTGCTTCTCCAGGTGATTTCGAATAGAGTTTGAAATGATTGCTTCCAGTAATTTGCCTACTATTGATGTTAGACTGATTGGGCGGTAGTTAGAGGATAGTGATCTATCCCCCTTCTTGAAAATCGGTATTACATTCGCTATCCTCCAGGATTCTGGTACTAATCCTGTTTTTAATGACATGTTAAACAACTTTGGTAAGGGCATACTAAGCTCTTCCTTACATTCATTTAATACTCTGGCAAATATCTCATCGGGACCAGGTGACTTATTAGGCTTTAGTTTGTCTATTTGCTTACTAACATCGTTACTAGTCACTACTATCTCACTTAATTTGTTTTCTTCACTATCTTTGAATAGAGTCGGTGCCTCGGGTATTCCCTGGACATGCTGGATAATATACCATCTACTTAAGGAGGTGATGTAGGTAAGGTAGATTGATATTTTAACATTAATTTACTCAGTTTTTTCTTAGTATCGGATATTTTTTTTTAGTTTTTTATTCTGACAATTTATAATGCAAGCAGCGTTCACATGTTGTCAACCGCCCCCAAGTGTACAAGAAGTTTGGACTGTAACTGTAACGTCAATAAGTGGCTGTAACTGCACCGTCAATAAGTGGCTGTAACTGTACCGTCAATAAATGGCTGTTACTGTACCGTCAATAAGTGGCTCTGTATTCTGAACACGGGGATCTCTACAGTATAACCTACGAGTATAACTGTGGTGAAAGAACTGCTTCCCCGCATTATGTTGAGGAAGATTCGTATACAAACTTTTTGCCCTGACTTCGTAGTAAAAAAAATCTTAGGCAAAATATATTGAATTTATTTTTAATGTTTATTTATTTATTGTTGTCGTTGGTGTTTTTTTTTTTTTTACCGGGATGTGTGTTATATTCACGAAAATGGAGTCAAGACAAATGTTGGACACGTTGATGTGAAGTAACACAGTAAATGATGTTGTTTGTGTTGCAGTGTTATTTATTTATTGTGTTTCTTATTCTTTTCTGTTAATTTTGTTTTATTTAGTTTTATTGTAGTAATTGTTATTCTTTTTTTTATTCTTACTTATTTTCATTTTACTGTTTATTCGTTTTCTTATTTTCATTTTATTGTTCAATAATTTTCCATTCATTCTTATTTGTTTATCGCGTTGGTGTATTTCATTTATTTGCTATTCTCTTAGGTATTTCACATTTGCATTAATTAATCTTCAAATCATTGGTTGCTATTTTTATCATACTAGTTTAATGTTCACCTCAGCAGTCAACTGGCTTATGTCTAAACAATGTCTACCACTGTTTTAGCCAGACTTAGTTATGAGACTTGTAATTCAGTATCCATTACGTACCGTTTATCAGTGCCCAATGTAATTATATATATTGTCTTACTGAAAAAAATGCGGTGTAACCAAGATTAAGTTTTATAGAGTTTGTATTTGAGGATTATTCTCCTATACTTCTCTTAGATTCTGAATATATTTTTGTTTTATTATTTCAGTGTATTGTAATGTGTAGTTAGTTACACTATAGATATATAATAATTGCTTTAAGTTTGGTTGGGAGTGTGGAAGGTGTTGTGGTGTGTGATGTACAGGTGTGTACAGGTGGTGGTTACACCTGACTTCGAGGCAGGTGTGTATAGGTGCCAGATACACCTATGGTTACAACACAGGTGTATCCGGCAGCAGTAGTAACAAAGGGGCTATATGGGCTCCGGCGGCCATGTCGTGACACCGGCCGGCAGAATCCCCCGGTGAAAAAGGGAAACAAGATGGCCGTCCCCCATTCAATATGTAAACAACTCGACCTGAAATGTTGTTTATTGGACATTTTTCTCATTAGGGAGTCGAACCCTTGTTTTAAGTTGGTGCTCAACTACCGTGGCTGACGGCCATCACCTGTGATTCAACTGGTAGAATTAAGTGTAATAATAATAATAATAATAATAATAATAATAATAATAATAATAATAATAATAATTAACGGTTTATTGAAAGAGCTTGGCAGCCAGAAGGCTGAAAATATACAGTTACATATTTGGGGAATGGGTTTCGAACTACAAATAATATACAAGTAACATAAGTGATACAAATAAGATATATAATAACTAGATGGGGAAAAGCTCAAACTACAGTGCATTTCAACATAGTGACAGTGCAAGAAGTAGTATTTACTGGGAGTGAATACACTGGTTTATTACAAGTTATTGATAATTTGTACAATGGTTGGGACTGGGCTGTTCTTATAGCGATCAGTTCGTGCACTTATGGGCTGGATGCGGTTGTGGTGTCAAACAGCAATTCTCGGGCTAGGGATCTCAGGTGGTAGTAGGAGCCGGTGTCGAGGATGGTGTAGAAGCTTCTTAGCAAATTTGCAGATGTGGTCGTGGTGATGGTCAGTGAGAGTCGAAAGGGTCATTGTGTTGAGCGCTTCTTGATATGTGGAGTAGGAAGGGGAGAGAATAATCTTGCATGCCCTCTTTTGCACTTTTACTAGGTGGGCATCTTATCAAATGAACCCCTGTCCTAATGGGCCCTAGTCCTAATGGGCCCCAGTCCTATTGGGTCCCAGTTTTAATGGGCCCCAATTCTAATTGGTCACATTTCCAATGGTTCTCAGTCCTAATGAGCCTCAGTCCAAAGATACCACAGGCCTAATGGTTCCAGTCTTAATAGACCTCAGTCTTAATGAAATCCCAATCCTGACGGCTCTCAATACTAATGGGCCTCAGTCCTAATAGTTTAAGGTTGGGACCCATTAAGACTGGCTTCTATTTACCTTACAAGCACTGTGTTCTACCGTGTCATCCCGTGTGTGTGTGATTTCCCGTGTCAGGTGGTATAATACGCAGGTGAGTGGCTGCCAGGTAGGGTGGGTGAGGGTGGGCACCTTGATGCAGGGGAAGGTGAGTTCCTGATGCTGATTCACACCAGTGTCATGATGAGGTAATCTTATCACCTTATTAGTGTACGATGAGTGGGTGGGCGTGGTGTGGAGGGGTGGGGGCGCGTAAGGGGTAGGCAGCAAGGGGCGTGGTGTATGGTGGGGGGAGGGTAAGGGGCGTGTAGGGTTAGCTAAGTGGGCGTGTTGAGTTGGGCAAGAGGGAGGCGTGGTGGGTGTAGGGGCGTGTATAGGAGGCGGGAAGTGGTGATGGCGCGCGCCACTAATCACTCTGACCTTACTGAACACAACCCATTATACAGCATAATTAGTGTTGCTTCCATCAGCCTCACACAGTCAAACACACTATTTACATTTTCTCTTCACATATATTTTATTTTATTCGTTTCAAGTGGGACTCGAATTTCAGCCTTGGAGTCGAAGAGGATTTTTTTTAGGAGAAGTTGAAAAGAAATCGTGTTTAGTTGAAGACGAATGTGTTCTTATATACAAGTGAAGGAATTAACCAGACGTGTTTGATTGTTTGGGAGTCTCTATCTCTCACACTCGAGTCCAAGATGTCCCCCTTGAGGACGGTGTTCGTGTAGCGTCGTCAAACTCGCTCTTGGTTTTTATTCAGCAGGAAGAGCTACACCCGCCACCTGGTGTTGGCCGTGTCTGGTGACCATCATATTAACAAGGCCGCTCTATCGTGCCTTGTCCACACGCCACCCACCACCTCCATATTGTACCGTTTTGTCCTTTATTAACGGTGGTGTTACTACAGGCAGCGTGGTGTGGGGGGGGGGCCGCTGCTTCACATTGTTCAGTCTTTGACGTGTAACACAAAACGTGAGATGTTGTGGTCCTTCACTACCTCACAACACACACACATCTCCTAGTTACCACATGCTGTTGTTATTAAAGCTCCACCAATGAGTACGCGTCGCTGTCTCGTCCTTTGCTCCGCCGACCATTACAGTGTGTAGCTGTAGGACTCGCCGCAGTGTTTGTTTCATGTAGCGACACTAAACTCCCGGAAATTTGTAGGTGTTAAGCTGGAGCGTTTGAGCTGTTGTTGTCGTCACCTTGTTGATGTTTTGTAGGTCCGTGTTGGCTGAGGATTGTTGTTAGTGTTTCTTAAGGCATTAATAAACTAGTCATGAGGTTCTATAGGTATTATATCCTGCTGTTCTTTTTGTTCTTGTTCTTTTTATTGTTGTTGTTGTTCTTCAGTTGCATAATTCGAGTTGTGATTATCAGTAGAAGTTTGACGGGCTGGATTCTCTTATCGTTTCTTTAATTCATAAACAAGAACCGTAAACACAAGAGCAAAACAAAGACATAACCAATGAACTAAAAACAAATATATTGAAGGTTTAAATTTCTGGGATAGATTTAAATAGATCTTGGGTATATTTTCTCGTTCTTGGAGGTCAGGCCAGGCCAGGCCAGGTCAGGTCATGTCAGTTGTCTGACCTCACTAGAAAGATACGCTTGAGGTTAGCTCCAGAGGGATAATTATCAGATATGGCCAGTGATATGTGCGGTCTTGGGTATGAGAGTTTGTTGACCAAACTGGGGTGGTCCACTGAAGAATTGGCGAGGGCCAAGTTAGAAATTGAGAGGGCCACGTTGGAGAACCTGAAATTAAGGAAAGAGCTGGCGAAGTTAAAAGGAGAGGCTGGACGAGTAAAGCCAGTGTCTGACGAAAAATCAAACGAGTGGAAAGTCGTGAGTAGTGGGAGGACCAAGCTGGTGGTCAAGAAGCACTCGAAGGATACGACAACAACGACAACAACAGCTAAGTGTACCAACCCGTTCAGTCCCTTGATAGACGAATTGGATGTTAGTACAGTCAGGGACAGGGATGACAAGGAAGGTATAAAAACTTTAATTGTTGGTGACTCACAGGTAAGGTACATGGACAGGGCCTTTTGTGGTAAAAACAAAAATAGGATGAGGGTGTGTTTGCCAGGAGCTGGGGTGGGAGATATAATTGACAGGATGGACAATATCTTGTCTGGTAATGGGAACAAACCCATTATCTGCCTCAGTGCAGGAGGCAATGATATTGGCCGGTGTAGGAGCGAGGAACTTCTTGATAAGTTCGAGGCAGCCATAGATCGTATTAGGACTAAGGGAGGGATCCCTATCATATGCTGTGTCCTGCCTAGAAGGAGAGTTGGCAGTGAATGGTTGTCAAGGGCGGTTGGTGTTAACGACCGTCTTGACAGATATTGCAAGTCAATATCAGTCCCATTCATTGACAACTGGGACAACTTCTATGGCAGAAGGGACCTTTATTATGCTAGGGATGGGGTGCACCTGTCTCGGGATGGGGTGGCAACCCTGGCTGGGTCTCTAGAGGGGGCAGTTCAAAGGACATCGAAGTCTTTAAACTGATAGGGGAACATATGGGCACGGGGGTGGGGGAAACTGCAGTGGGAGCGGGTAAACAAAGTAAAAGATTACAGGGAAATAGTGTTAGGAATGATGACAAAACTAAATTAAACAGGGAGTTTAAAACTAAACGCGGTAAAGGGAGGACTCAGAACACGACTAACTTAAATGTCTACTACGCGAACAGTAGAAGTATGAGAAACAAAATGGATGATATTAGGGCCTTGGTATGTACCGAAAAAATCGATATAATAGCATTCACTGAAACATGGATCAACCTAGGCATTAGATTACCAGTCAAGATACCAAATTGCGGGTTACAAACTGTTCCATACCGATAGGCAGACCAGGAAAGAGGCGGGGTAACGATATATTTGGGATAATCTGAGTGTGAAATAAATAAGAAATAAAACTGAAGATACAGAAACAATTTGGATAGAATTAGCGACAGTCAGGGAAAAAATTAATCTGGGAGTAATATAGACCTCCCAATCTTGATAAGCGTCAATGACGACTTATCTGGGATGAAATGTGCAGGGCTTCCATACACAACAAAGTCTGTATAGTAGGCGACTTTAACCTTGGCCAAATAGATTGGACTGTCCTTACGGTTAACTCGGAATCAGAGGATTTTCTCGAGACGATCCAGGACTGTTTCCTAAGTCAACATATAACCGAACCCACACGGGGTAATAATATACTGGATTTAGTTCTGTCGAACAGAGAAAACCTCATTAGCAATGTCGAGGTAGGGAACGAACTTGCAAACAGCGATCACAAAGAAATTCGATTCCAGTTAGATTTTCAGGGCAGACGTAGGGAAAATTCCACTAAAGTACCAGATTTCAGAAGGGCAAACTTTGACAGTTTAAAAAGGGGCAGCTGAGAGAGGGGGTGTGGCGGCAGCGTGAACCTGACAGATGACACCGACCTGATAACGAGATCTGAGATTGCCGAGTTCCACGATAATTTAAATAGTGAGTTACTTAATGCACAAAGGAAGAACATACCATACAAAAAACTCAGATCAGACAACAATGACCCTAAATGGATAAATAATTATTTAAAGAACATCATTGGCCAAAGGAAGGCTATAGGTAGGATAAATCGTGGCGAAATTCACCTCCGGGACTATTATAGGGTATTGGCGAGTAGAGTTAAAACCGAGATAAGGAAAGCAAAGAGGAATAATGAGGTAAGGATAGCAAGGGAGGCAAAGACAAACCCCAAAGGATTCTACCAAATGTATCAAACTAAAACACGAGAAAAGATTGGACCAATACGGTCAGACTTCGGCGAGCTCACTGATAACGATGGAGAAATGAGCAATAATTTGAATAAATATTTTTCAACAGTTTTCACCACCGAAAATTTAAACATGATACCCGAGGCACCGACTCTATTCAGAGATAGTGAAGAAAACAAATTAAGTGAGATAGTAGTGACTAGTAACGATGTTAGTAAGCAAATAGACAAACTAAAACCTAATAAGTCACCTGGTCCCGATGAGATATTTGCCAGAGTATTAAAGGAATGTAAGGAAGAGCTTAGTATGCCCTTAGCAAAGTTGTTTAACATGTCATTAAAACAGGTGTAGTACCAGAATCCTGGAGGATAGCGAATGTAATACCGATTTTCAAGAAGGGGGATAGATCACTATCCTCTAACTACCGCCCAATCAGTCTAACATCAATAGTAGGCAATAATTACACTGGGAAGCAATCATTTCAAACTCTATTCGAAATCACCTGGGCTTACCGATTGATCAATGATTCCCAACTGGCTTCTAAGCGGGGCGTTCTTGCCTAACTTAATCTATTAACATTCTTTTCATCAGTTTTCGAATCCCGGTGAACCCGAGGGGCACAATTATGATGTGGTATATCTCGACTTTATAAAGCCTTCGACAGAGTCCCACGAAAGACTAATTAGAAAGGTAAGCTCATGGCATCAAAGGTGACATCCTTAAATGGATGGGGAAACGTGGTTACAGGACGGGAAACAGCGGTGAGCATTAACGGCACTTCAAGTCATTAGACAGCGTCTGGAGTAAGGTTCCCCCAAGGCTCAGTACTTGGACCATTATTGTTTATTATATACATAAACGACATAGATATCGGCATAGACAGCAACATAAGCAAATTTGCTGATGACACTAAAATAGGACGTGTTATTAAATCTGACGAGGACTCCACAAAACTACAGGAAGATCTAAAAAAAAATTTAGAATGGTCTGAAAAATGGCAGATGAGATTCAATGTGGACAAATGTAAAGTACTCAGTATAGGAGATGTAAACAGGGAAACCAGATACCAGATGAACAAAGATGCCATAGAGAAATCCGACTGCGAGAGAGATTTAGGAGTAATGATAAGTAGGAACCTTAAGCCAAGTAAACAATGTGTTTTGCTGCGTAACAAGGAGCTAATAAAGTACTTGGGTTCATACAAAAGGTGTTAGTTACAAGACTAGCCGGAGTCATCCTAAAACTGTATCTTGCTCTTGTGAACCACACCTGGTTACGCAGTTCAGTTCTGGTCACCGTGTTACAGAATGGATATAGAATCATGGAAAAATTCAGAGGAGAATGACAAGACTAATCCCGGGCATTAGGAACCTTGAGTATAGAGACAGGTTAAAGCATCTTAATTTGCACTCCCTCGAGAGACGTAGAGCAAGGGGCGACCTGATAGAGGTGTATAAGTGGAAGGCAGGGCTAAACAAAGGGGACATTACAAAGGTGCTCAAATTATCCAACCAGGAGCGAACTCGTAACAATGGTTTTAAATTAGACAAATTTAGATTTAGGCGTGAAATAGGTAAACACTGGTTTGGAAACAGAGTAGTGGATGAATGGAACAAGTTACCGAATATCATCGTTGACTCGAATACGCTGAATTGCTTCAAACATAGGTTGGATGCTCATATGAGCAATAGGGGTTGGGTGTAAACGGGACTGCCCAGTATGGGCCAATAGGCCCGCTGCAGTTTCCTCCATTCTTATGTT
>NW_024727879.1:0-18897 GCF_018991925.1 Homarus americanus | reverse complement strand
CTTAAACCATCAACCTCAAAGTTATAACTTAAACCATCACCCTCAAACAGTTATAACTTAAACCATCATCCTCAAAGAGTTATAACTTAAACCTTCGTCCTCAAAGAGTTTTAACTTAAACCATCAACCTCAAGGAGTTATAACGTAAACCATCATCCTCAAAGAGTTAAAATTTAAACCATCATCCTCAAAGAGTTATAATTTAAACCATCATCCTAATTTAAACCATCATCCTCAAGGAGTTATAACTTAAACCAGCATCCTCAAAGAGTTATAACTTAAACCATCGTCCTCAAAGAGTTATAATTTAAACCATCATCCTCAAAGAGGTATAACTTAAACCATCGTCCTCAAACAGTTATAATTTAAACTATCATCTTCAAAGAATTATAGCTAAAACCATCATCCTCAACGAGTTATAACTTAAACCATCATCCTCAAAGGTTAGAATTTAAATAATCATCCTCAAAAGAGGTTAAAATTTAAACCATAATCCTCAAAGAGTTATAACTTAAACCATCTCATCCTCAAGAGTTATAGCTTAAACCATCATCCTCAAGAGTTAAACAAACCATCGTCCTCAAAGAGTTATAATTTAAACCATCATCCTCAAAGAGGTATAACTTAAACCATCGTCCTCAAACAGTTATAATTTAAACTATCATCCTGAAAGAGTTATAGCTTAAACCATCATCCTCAAAGAGTTATAACTTAAACCATCATCCTCAAAGAGTTATAATTTAAACCATCATCCTCAAAGAGTTATAATTTAAACCATCATCCTCAAAGAGTTATAACTTAAACCATCATCCTCAAAGAATTATAACTTAAACGATCATCCTCAAAGAGTTATAATCTAAACCATCATCCATTGAGAATTATAACTCAAACCATCATCCTCAAAGAGTTATAACTTAAACCATCATCCTCAATTAGTTATAATTTAAACACTCATCCTCAGAGTTATAACTTAAACCATCGTCCTCAAAGAGTTATAATTTAAACCATCGTCCTCAAAGAGTTATAATTTATACCATCATCCTCAAAGAGTTATAATTTAAACCATCATCCTCAAAGAGTTATAACTTAAACCATCATCCTCAAATAGTTATAACTTAAACCATCATCGTAAAAGAGGTATAACTTAAACCATCATCCTCAAGAGTTATAATTTAAACCATCATCATCAAAAAGTTATAACTTCAACCATCATCCTCAAAGAGTTATAATTTAAACCATCGTCCTCAAAGAGTTATAATTTAAACCATCATCCTCAAACAGTTATAATTTAAACTATCATCCTCCAAGAGTTATTGCTTAAACCATCATCCTCAAAGAGTTATAGCTTAAACCATCATCCTCAAAGAGTTATAATTTAAACCATCATCCTCAAAGAGTTATAATTTAAACTATCATCCTCAAAGAGTTATAATTTAAACCATCATCCTCAAAGAGTTATAGCTTAAACCATCATCCTCAAAGAGTTATAATTTAAACCATCATCCTCAAAGAGTTATAACTAAAACCATCATCCAAAAGAGTTATAACTTAAACCATCATCCTCAAAGAGTTATAATCTAAACCATCATCCATAGAGAATTATAACTTAAACCATCATCCTCAAAGAGTTATAACTTAAACAATCGTCCTCAAAGAGTTTAAATTTAAACCATCATCCTCAAAGAGTTATAATTTAAACCATCATCCTCAAAGAGTTATAACTTAAACCATCATCCTCAAAGAGTTATAACTTAAACCATCATCCTCAAAGAGTTATAACTTAAACCATCATCCTCAAAGAGTTATAATTTAAACCATCATCCTCAAAGAGTTATAACTTAAACCATCATCCTCAAAGAGTTATAATTTAAACCATCGTCCTCAAAGAGTTATAACTTAAACCATCATCCTCAATGAGTTATAACTTAAACCATCGTCCTCAAAGAGTTATAATTTAAACCATCATCCTCAAAGAGGTATAACTTAAACCATCGTCCTCAAACAGTTATAATTTAAACTATCATCCTCAAAGAATTATAGCTAAAACCATCATCCTCAACGAGTTATAAATTAAACCATCATCCTCAAAGAGTTAAAATTTAAACAATCATCCTCAAAGAGTTAAAATTTAAACCATAATCCTCAAAGAGTTATAACTTAAACCATCATCCTCAAGGAGTTATAACTTAAACCATCATCCTCAAAGAGTTATAACTTAAACCATTGTCCTCAAAGAGATATAACTTATACCATCAACCTCAAAGTTATAACTTAAACCATCATCCTGAAAGAGTTATAATTTAAACCATCATCCTCAAAGAGTTATAATTTAAACCATCATCCTCAAAGAGTTATAATTTAAACCATCATCCTCAAGGAGTTATAATTTAAACCATCATTTACAAAGAGTTATAATTTAAACCATCATCTTCAAAGAGTTATAATTTAAACCATCATCCTCAGAGTTATAATTTAAACCATCATCCTCAAAGAGTTTTCACTTAAACCATCGTCCTTAAAGAGATAAACTTTACCGAGTTACTAAAAAAATCCGACTTTCTGAAACAGACCAGAAGTGTTTGGAGAAAACTCAATATAGACATCGTGAGGCAACTGCATGATGGCATGAACGGCAGTGTCCTGCACAATGGCGGCGCGTTCATTTCAACATAAGACGACTCCAGGCAAACACAAAGGTGTCCGCAGCTTCCATCACTGAACTTCAGTATGCAGACGACCTCCCTTCGTCGTTCACATCGAACGCGCCCTAAAGGAGATCCTGGAAACCTACGCAAATGCGTATGCACACCAGGGCTGACGGGATTTCCGACTTTTCTTTACCGAATACGCTGATTGGTTCAACTGCTCGCGATTGTGATTGGTTGCGAGAACATGAGTCCATGACGTAATATTACGATTTCCTATACTGTAATAGAATGTGTGGTGAGGGGTAACGAAGATCCCAGATACAGTAATTATATTAGAGTAGTCCTCATACTCAGTGAATTTCATTGTTCCTGTCATTAGTTTTATAAATTTCTGAATAATAAACACTGCATTATACACCATTCAGAGTGTTATAGGAGATCACATTAGATTTGTATTTTATCAATTGTAATTTGTATTACTTTAGTTCTGCTAAAATATCGCTAATAAAATGTAGGTAATCAAATACATCTACAATTTATTTCTGTGTATTCTATATGGTATTTTAGCCATGAAAAAGCATATTTCCTAAAGTCGGTAATTTACCGACAGTCGGAGCAGTGACGTCACGGCTTACCGACTACGTCATCAATTTACCGATGAACAGACGAAGTACTGGATTTGAACCAATCAGCGTGTTCGATAAACAAGAGTTGGAAATTCCGACAGCCCTGATGCACACTTTGGGGTGATTCTACACAAAACACAGATTCTCTTTCAGCCTGCCCCTGGTTCAGCCACACCTCCACCATCCATCCACGTTAACGGTACTACCCTCTTTAATGTTACACTTCCAGTACCTTGGCTCCCACCTGTCCACCACCGGGGGCATCGATGAAAAGATTCAACATCGGATCAGATGTGCATTTCAAGCTTTTGGCAAACTGCGTGTCTCCCCACCCTCTTGTATGGCAGCGAGACACGGGTCACATGGAGACACATCGAGACATTTGAGAACTCTCGGCAAAGTAGTTTATTTTCCTTCCTCAGAGTACGGTGGGAAGACAAGAGGACAATTATTGTTACTTACATCAATTACAGGAACATTGAGGTTGTCATTAGCGATGAACATTGATTTGGACTGGCCATGATACTCGCACAGATGACAGTAGACTGCCAAAGGAGGTACTGTATTGTCACCTAAAGAAAGGCAAACGTAATGGTGGCAGACAACGGAAAATGAATAAAGAGAGTGTTAAGACAAATCCGATAATGTGCCAAATAGACTCCAGCACCCGGGAGACGGCCGTAACGCTTGGAGGAGTACCACAGGGGATGATAATACTTTCGAGACGGACAAGATGCTGCCACCGCCCCTCCCGCACTAGATGTAGCCCTCCACATGTGCAACATCTGCGAACGACGCTGCCGGTCCCATATCGGCCTCTTGAGTCACCTCAGAACTCTCTAACCTAGGTGACATCCTTAAAAACTGATATCATTGCATCATAGCTGGATGAAAGTCATACTTGATTCCAAGTGACAGCAAATTAGTAGTAACAAGTGATCGCGGGCCCTTCGTGCCCTTGTGAAAGTTTTAACGCTCGTGACAGCGTACAGCGAATGAGGGTGCGCCAAGTCCGTAGACTTGCATGGTTAATTAGGGTGCGCCAAGTCCGTAGACTTGCATCGTTTTCCATCCTAAATAAAAAATTTAATTAATGCCTTCCTAAAGAAACCATCGACATGGGACCAGGTTTGTTCCACTCTACGAATTTTTTGCGATTTTTCCACCAAGTTTGATGAAAAACGATTGTGCCGTTTCGGCTGCCCAGAACAGACACACGCCTAACCCTGTAGTATATTAGATAATGTGTGTGGGGGGGAGGGGGGAGAGAGGCAGAGTATGGCCAGAAGGAGGAGAAAGAGAGTACATCACCTGGCATCCCGATAACAGGGTAAAAGTTTATCGGCTCGTCTATGACTACCGTTGCTCCGACATCGCACCTGATTCAATTATCGAGGAAAATGGCTTGGTGTCCCTAGTCGCATGCGTACAAACCGATTACAATACGAAGCGCCGATTTCTAAAAAAAAATATTTATTTTTTATTTAGCAAGCCAATTAAAAACAGTCAGAATATTAAAAACACACACAAACAAATGAAAAACGAAATCAATGGCCCCTTCAGAGTGGTTGGAGACAGTATCTACAAAACCGTAAAATCAGGTTAAAAAATAAAATCGAATCAAAACTCCAGTCATAGTACTTGTGACATCCATTGCTTGTAGGGCGGTGAATACTTAAGACACGGGGGCAGGGGCGGGGGGGGGGGCTGAGGAGTGACACACTGCTGGTGATATCGTGGCTCTGTGCTTTCGTGAATGGAGCGCTCACAAAGCAGCTTTCGTTGCACGCGAAACTGGAGCCATTTCTCTCAGCACCGTGGTCAGACAAGAGCGGTAGATAGATAGAGTTCGGCCAATTGGGTGTCCTGTTGTTACTCAGCGGGTGGTGGGAAGTCTGGGACGCATATTTCCCAAAGGTATACGCCCTAAGCACTACCACCCTCACCCATTCAGTGACACAGCCAGTCACGGCCCACCTTGCACGCTGGCAGGTGTCAAGTTGCACATTTCTAAGTCAAATATTCTGCCTTACAATGAAGAATAGTTTACATACGTGTACACAGAGTGTATCAGAGAGAAAATATCTCTCTCTCTCTCTCTCTCTCTCTCTCTCTCTCTCTGGCTGAGGGTAAGGGTGCTGAACATATACATTAGGAAAATATTCATGTGAGGAAACTGGCAGTTGCGACCTGCTGTTCTCGTGCTGTCTCCCACATAATGATTGGATTTATAATTAATATATATCTCATTATACGGATAAACCTTTATTAATGAGAGGGTCCTCATATTATTACCAAATTGATCGGTATATATCCAGTGCTGTGTATTACCGCGGTAAATACTACTGTAAATCATTATTAATCACTAAGTCACGACTGCAAACTTTTATAAAATATAACTTTAAGTAGAATACAGTTTACAATAGACAGTGTGTTATCTGATGAGCAAAGTGGATTTAGAAAGGGAAAAGTAATTAGAGAAGCTACATTTGGTTTGAGAATTTTGAGTGAAACGGCTTTAGAGATCCAAATATATTTATACATCTGCTCTGTTGGTTTAGCAAAAGGTTTTGTTAAGGTGAAGCACAATAAACTTAAAGAGACCTTGGAAAAAAGGAATTAATGAAGGAGATATTAGATTTTAAAGAATCTTTACTGGCAACAGGAGGCTACAGTGTTCGTAAATAATGAACTTACTAATTGGTTCACAGTCAGACAGGGAGTAAGATAAGGCTGTGTTCTATCTTCAACATTGTATAATATATATTCAGAATTCTTAGAGAGAAGTTGTAAGTGATAATGAGCTAAAAGTTAATGGTACAGTAATATCATAATACACGAGAGGAAAGGGATAAAGGAGTTAGTGTGATAAGGCGGGAACCTTCGTGAACATAAGCGGTTGACAGCTTTGTCGGCTGTCCTTGGTCAGGTTGCCTAAGTTGAGGCCCTCAGGTTGGTCTGTTCAGCAACACACCAAATATTATCAGCACCACAACCTATATAAGGATAATTCCTATCAGTGCTATAATCTGATTCCATGTAACAGTGGGTTCTTTTTCTCCACTGAGGAGTAGTGATGACTTTTCGGGGAAGGCTGGCGGCGGAAACTTGAACCAGCACTTAACATTCGATCGTGGCGAACTGGGGGAGAGTATTAGATTCTTTGGGAGGGATGGTACCACAGTGGGGGAGAGTAGTACATTCTTTGGGAGGGATGGTACCACAGTGGGGAAGAATGGTACAATCTTTGGGAGGGATGGTACCACAGTGGGGGAGAGTGGTACATTCTTTGGGAGGGATGGTGTCACAGTGGGGGAGAGTGGTACATTCTTTGGGAGGGATGGTACCACAGTGGGGGAGAGGAATAGATTCTCTCGGAGGGATGCTACCACAGTGGGGGAGAGTGGTACAATTTTTAGGTGGGATGGTACCACAATGGGGGAGAGTGGTACACTCTTTGGGAGGGATGGTGCTACAGTGGGGGAGAGTGGTACATTCTTTGGGAGGGATGGTACCACAGTGGGGGAGAGTGGTACATTCTTTGGGAGGGATGGTACCATAGTGGGGGAGTGTGGTACACTACACTGGCAGAAAAGATTCTGTTCGGGCATAAAAGTAATCACGGAATTGAGAAGCCCGCTCCGGTCAGTCATCTCGAGACTGCCGGTTTTAACGCGATCATTGAACGCAGTTACACTTAAACGACTTTTATACAGAGTTGTGGTGTTACTGCGCCATTTTAATGACACCCAAGAGCTTGGGTTCCTCCCAGCCGTTAGTGGCATAAGGCAGCCATCTGTCGGAACTAAACCATTTCCAACTCTCCCATTGGGGAGCTGTTCCCACTGGTCCTTCTACAGACGCAAGTGTAATAAGACGGTTTTCTTATTGTATAAATCACAACACTTGGGTTCATTTAATTCGACCCATAAATGTTTTGGACGCCGACTCTTTCGTGGGAGGTTTACCCGGAGACCAAACACAGTGGAGACTAGAGGAGTTGTCATTGTGCTTTTCTTCTCGTTAAATTAATAACAAAGTCGCTAGACCAAGGTCTAAAAAAAATGTAATGCAAAATTATATAATACAGGTTGGAACAGTGACTAGCCAGGTACAGGAATAGTGATACTAGTGAACTAGTGGGTATGTAGTACTAGTGTTGTGGTGAACATGTAGTACTAGTGTTGTAGTGAACATGTAGTACTGGTAGTGCTGTAGTGAACATGTAGTACTAGTGCTGTAGTGAACATGTAGTACTAGCGTTGTAGTGAACATGTACTACTAGTGTTGTAGTGAACATGTAGTACTAGTGTTGTAGTGAACATGTAGAACTAGTGTTGTAGTGAATATGTAGTACTAGTGTTGTAGTGAACATGTAGTACTAGTGTTGTAGTGAACATGTAGTACTAGTGTTGTAGTGAACATGTATTACTAGTGTTGTAGTGAACATGTAGTACTAGTGCTGTAGTAAACATGTGGTACTAGTCTTGTAGTGAACATGTAGTACTAGTGCTGTAGTGAACATGTAGTACAAGTGTTGTAGTGAATATGTTGTATTAGTGTTGTAGTGAACATGTAGTACTAGTGCTGTAATGAACAAGTAGTACTAGTGTTGTAGTAAACATGTGGTACTAGATTTTAGTGAACATGTAGTACAAGTGTTGTAGTGAACATGTTGTATTAGTGTTGTAGTGAACATGTAGTACTAGTGCTGTAGTGAACAAGGAGTACTAGTGTTGTAGTGAACATGTAGTACTAGTGCTGTAGTGAACATGTAGTACTAGTGTTGTAGTAAACATGTGGTACTAGTTTTGTAGTGAACATGTAGTACTAGTGCTGTAGTGAACATGTAGTACTAGTGCTGTAGTAAACATGTATTAGTAGTAGTGTTGTAGTGAACATGTAGTACTAGTGCTGTAGTGAACATGTAGTACTAGTGTTTAGTGAACATGTACTACTAGTGTTGTAGTGAACATGTAGTACTAGTGTTGTAGTGATCATCCTCAGAGTTATAACTTAAACCATCATCCTCAAAGAGTTTTAACTTAAATCATCATCCTCAGAGTTATAACTTAAACCATCGTCCTCAAAGATTTATAACTTAAACCATCATCCTCAGAGTTATAACTTAAACCATCATCCTCAGAGTTTTAACTTAAACCATCAACTTCAAAGAGTCATAACTTAAGACACCATCCTCAAAGAGTTATATCTTAAACCATCATCCTCAAACAGTTATAACTTAAACCATCGTCCTCAAAGAGATATAACTTAAACCATCAACCTCAAAGTTGTAACTTAAACCATTATCCTTAAAGAGTTATAACTTAAACCATCATCCTCAAAGAGTTATAATTAAACCATCGTCCTCAAAGAGTTTTAATTTAAACCATCATCCTCAAAGAGTTATAACTTAAACCATCATCCTCAAAGAGTTATAACTTAAACCATCATCCTCAAACAGTTATAAATTAAACCATCGTCCTCAAAGAGACATAACTTAAACCATCAACCTCAAAGTTATAACTTAAACCATCATCCTCAAACAGTTATAACTTAAACCATCATCCTCAAAGAGTTATTACTTAAACCTTCGTCCTCAAAGAGTTTTAACTTAAACCATCAACCTCAAAGAGTTATAACGTAAACCATCATCCTCAAAGAGTTAAAATTTAAACCATCATCCTCAAAGAGTTATAATTTAAACCAACATCCTAATTTAAACCATCATCCTCAAGGAGTTATAACTTAAACCATCATCCTCAAAGAGTTATAACTTAAACCATCGTCCTCAAAGAGTTATAATTTAAGCCATCATCCTCAAAGAGGTATAACTTAAACCATCGTCCTCAAACAGTTATAATTTAAACTATCATCCTCAAAGAATTATAGCTAAAACCATCATCCTCAACGAGTTATAAATTAAACCATCATCCTCAAAGAGTTAAAATTTAAACAATCATCCTCAAAGAGTTAAAATTTAAACCATAATCCTCAAAGAGTTATAACTTAAACCATCATCCTCAAGGAGTTATAACTTAAACCATCATCCTCAAAGAGTTATAACTTAAACCATCGTCCTCAAAGAGTTATAATTTAAACCATCATCCTCAAAGAGGTATAACTTAAACCATCGTCCTCAAACAGTTATAATTTAAACTATCATCCTGAAAGAGTTATAGCTTAAACCATCATCCTCAAAGAGTTATAACTTAAACCATCATCCTCAAAGAGTTATAATTTAAACCATCATCCTCAAAGAGTTATAATTTAAACCATCATCCTCAAAGAGTTATAACTTAAACCATCATCCTCAAAGAATTATAACTTAAACGATCATCCTCAAAGAGTTATAATCTAAACCATCATCCATTGAGAATTATAACTTAAACCATCATCCTCAAAGAGTTATAACTTAAACCATCATCCTCAATTAGTTATAATTTAAACCCTCATCCTCAGAGTTATAACTTAAACCATCGTCCTCAAAGAGTTATAATTTAAACCATCGTCCTCAAAGAGTTATAATTTAAACCATCATCCTCAAAGAGGTATAACTTAAACCATCGTCCTCAAACAGTTATAATTTAAACTATCATCCTGAAAGAGTTATAGCTTAAACATCATCATCCTCAAAGAGTTATAACTTAAACCATCATCCTCAAAGAGTTATAATTTAAACCATCATCCTCAAAGAGTTATAATTTAAACCATCATCCTCAAAGAGTTATAACTTAAACCATCATCCTCAAAGAATTATAACTTAAACGATCATCCTCAAAGAGTTATAATCTAAACCATCATCCATTGAGAATTATAACTTAAACCATCATCCTCAAGGAGTTATAACTTAAACCATCATCCTCAATTAGTTATAATTTAAACCCTCATCCTCAGAGTTATAACTTAAACCATCATCCTCAAAGAGTTATAACTTAAACCATCATCCTCAAATAGTTATAACTTAAACCATCATCGTAAAAGAGGTATAACTTAAACCATCATCCTCAAGAGTTATAATTTAAACCATCATCATCAAAGAGTTATAACTTCAACCATCATCCTCAAAGAGTTATAATTTAAACCATCGTCCTCAAAGAGTTATAATTTAAACCATCATCCTCAAACAGTTATAATTTAAACTATCATCCTCCAAGAGTTATTGCTTAAACCATCATCCTCAAAGAGTTATAGCTTAAACCATCATCCTCAAAGAGTTATAATTTAAACCATCATCCTCAAAGAGTTATAATTTAAACTATCATCCTCAAAGAGTTATAATTTAAACCATCATCCTCAAAGAGTTATAGCTTAAACCATCATCCTCAAAGAGTTATAATTTAAACCATCATCCTCAAAGAGTTATAACTAAAACCATCATCCAAAAGAGTTATAACTTAAACCATCATCCTCAAAGAGTTATAATCTAAACCATCATCCATAGAGAATTATAACTTAAACCATCATCCTCAAAGAGTTATAACTTAAACAATCGTCCTCAAAGAGTTTAAATTTAAACCATCATCCTCAAAGAGTTATAATTTAAACCATCATCCTCAAAGAGTTATAACTTAAACCATCATCCTCAAAGAGTTATAACTTAAACCATCATCCTCAAAGAGTTATAACTTAAACCATCATCCTCAAAGAGTTATAATTTAAACCATCATCCTCAAAGAGTTATAACTTAAACCATCATCCTCAAAGAGTTATAATTTAAACCATCGTCCTCAAAGAGTTATAACTTAAACCATCATCCTCAAAGAGTTATAACTTAAACCATCGTCCTCAAAGAGTTATAATTTAAACCATCATCCTCAAAGAGGTATAACTTAAACCATCGTCCTCAAACAGTTATAATTTAAACTATCATCCTCAAAGAATTATAGCTAAAACCATCATCCTCAACGAGTTATAAATTAAACCATCATCCTCAAAGAGTTAAAATTTAAACAATCATCCTCAAAGAGTTAAAATTTAAACCATAATCCTCAAAGAGTTATAACTTAAACCATCATCCTCAAGGAGTTATAACTTAAACCATCATCCTCAAAGAGTTATAACTTAAACCATTGTCCTCAAAGAGATATAACTTATACCATCAACCTCAAAGTTATAACTTAAACCATCATCCTGAAAGAGTTATAATTTAAACCATCATCCTCAAAGAGTTATAATTTAAACCATCATCCTCAAAGAGTTATAATTTAAACCATCATTTACAAAGAGTTATAATTTAAACCATCATCTTCAAAGAGTTATAATTTAAACCATCATCCTCAGAGTTATAATTTAAACCATCATCCTCAAAGAGTTTTCACTTAAACCATCGTCCTTAAAGAGATAAACTTTACCGAGTTACTAAAAAAATCCGACTTTCTGAAACAGACCAGAAGTGTTTGGAGAAAACTCAATATAGACATCGTGAGGCAACTGCATGATGGCATGAACGGCAGTGTCCTGCACAATGGCGGCGCGTTCATTTCAACATAAGACGACTCCAGGCAAACACAAAGGTGTCCGCAGCTTCCATCACTGAACTTCAGTATGCAGACGACCTCCCTTCGTCGTTCACATCGAACGCGCCCTAAAGGAGATCCTGGAAACCTACGCAAATGCGTATGCACACCAGGGCTGACGGGATTTCCGACTTTTCTTTGCCGAATACGCTGATTGGTTCAACTGCTCGCGATTGTGATTGGTTGCGAGAACATGAGTCCATGACGTAATATTACGATTTCCTATACTGTAATAGAATGTGTGGTGAGGGGTAACGAAGATCCCAGATACAGTAATTATATTAGAGTAGTCCTCATACTCAGTGAATTTCATTGTTCCTGTCATTAGTTTTATAAATTTCTGAATAATAAACACTGCATTATACACCATTCAGAGTGTTATAGGAGATCACATTAGATTTGTATTTTATCAATTGTAATTTGTATTACTTTAGTTCTGCCAAAATATCGCTAATAAAATGTAGGTAATCAAATACATCTACAATTTATTTCTGTGTATTCTATATGGTATTTTAGCCATGAAAAAGCATATTTCCTAAAGTCGGTAATTTACCGACAGTCGGAGCAGTGACGTCACGGCTTACCGACTACGTCATCAATTTACCGATGAACAGACGAAGTACTGGATTTGAACCAATCAGCGTGTTCGATAAACAAGAGTTGGAAATTCCGACAGCCCTGATGCACACTTTGGGGTGATTCTACACAAAACACAGATTCTCTTTCAGCCTGCCCCTGGTTCAGCCACACCTCCACCATCCATCCACGTTAACGGTACTACCCTCTTTAATGTTACACTTCCAGTACCTTGGCTCCCACCTGTCCACCACCGGGGGCATCGATGAAAAGATTCAACATCGGATCAGATGTGCATTTCAAGCTTTTGGCAAACTGCGTGTCTCCCCACCCTCTTGTATGGCAGCGAGACACGGGTCACATGGAGACACATCGAGACATTTGAGAACTCTCGGCAAAGTAGTTTATTTTCCTTCCTCAGAGTACGGTGGGAAGACAAGAGGACAATTATTGTTACTTACATCAATTACAGGAACATTGAGGTTGTCATTAGCGATGAACATTGATTTGGACTGGCCATGATACTCGCACAGATGACAGTAGACTGCCAAAGGAGGTACTGTATTGTCACCTAAAGAAAGGCAAACGTAATGGTGGCAGACAACGGAAAATGAATAAAGAGAGTGTTAAGACAAACCCGATAATGTGCCAAATAGACTCCAGCACCCGGGAGACGGCCGTAACGCTTGGAGGAGTACCACAGGGGATGATAATACTTTCGAGACGGACAAGATGCTGCCACCGCCCCTCCCGCACTAGATGTAGCCCTCCACATGTGCAACATCTGCGAACGACGCTGCCGGTCCCATATCGGCCTCTTGAGTCACCTCAGAACTCTCTAACCTAGGTGACATCCTTAAAAACTGATATCATTGCATCATAGCTGGATGAAAGTCATACTTGATTCCAAGTGACAGCAAATTAGTAGTAACAAGTGATCGCGGGCCCTTCGTGCCCTTGTGAAAGTTTTAACGCTCGTGACAGCGTACAGCGAATGAGGGTGCGCCAAGTCCGTAGACTTGCATGGTTAATTAGGGTGCGCCAAGTCCGTAGACTTGCATCGTTTTCCATCCTAAATAAAAATTTTAATTAATGCCTTCCTAAAGAAACCATCGACATGGGACCAGGTTTGTTCCACTCTACGAATTTTTTGCGATTTTTCCACCAAGTTTGATGAAAAACGATTGTGCCGTTTCGGCTGCCCAGAACAGACACACGCCTAACCCTGTAGTATATTAGATAATGTGTGTGGGGGGGAGGGGGGAGAGAGGCAGAGTATGGCCAGAAGGAGGAGAAAGAGAGTACATCACCTGGCATCCCGATAACAGGGTAAAAGTTTATCGGCTCGTCTATGACTACCGTTGCTCCGACATCGCACCTGATTCAATTATCGAGGAAAATGGCTTGGTGTCCCTAGTCGCATGCGTACAAACCGATTACAATACGAAGCGCCGATTTCTAAAAAAAAATATTTATTTTTTATTTAGCAAGCCAATTAAAAACAGTCAGAATATTAAAAACACACACAAACAAATGAAAAACGAAATCAATGGCCCCTTCAGAGTGGTTGGAGGCAGTATCTACAAAACCGTAAAATCAGGTTAAAAAATAAAATCGAATCAAAACTCCAGAGTCATAGTACTTTTGACATCCATTGCTTGTAGGGCGGTGAATACTTAAGACACGGGGGCAGGGGCGGGGGGGGGGGCTGAGGAGTGACACACTGCTGGTGATATCGTGGCTCTGTGCTTTCGTGAATGGAGCGCTCACAAAGCAGCTTTCGTTGCACGCGAAACTGGAGCCATTTCTCTCAGCACCGTGGTCAGACAAGAGCGGTAGATAGATAGAGTTCGGCCAATTGGGTGTCCTGTTGTTACTCAGCGGGTGGTGGGAAGTCTGGGACGCATATTTCCCAAAGGTATACGCCCTAAGCACTACCACCCTCACCCATTCAGTGACACTGCCAGTCACGGCCCACCTTGCACGCTGGCAGGTGTCAAGTTGCACATTTCTAAGTCAAATATTCTGCCTTACAATGAAGAATAGTTTACATACGTGTACACAGAGTGTATCAGAGAGAAAATATTCTCTCTCTCTCTCTCTCTCTCTCTCTCTCTCTCTCTGGCTGAGGGTAAGGGTGCTGAACATATACATTAGGAAAATATTCATGTGAGGAAACTGGCAGTTGCGACCTGCTGTTCTCGTGCTGTCTCCCACATAATGATTGGATTTATAATTAATATATATCTCATTATACGGATAAACCTTTATTAATGAGAGGGTCCTCATATTATTACCAAATTGATCGGTATATATCCAGTGCTGTGTATTACCGCGGTAAATACTACTGTAAATCATTATTAATCACTAAGTCACGACTGCAAACTTTTATAAAATATAACTTTAAGTAGAATACAGTTTACAATAGACAGTGTGTAATCTGATGAGCAAAGTGGATTTAGAAAGGGAAAAGTAATTAGAGAAGCTACATTTGGTTTGAGAATTTTGAGTGAAACGGCTTTAGAGATCCAAATATATTTATACATCTGCTCTGTTGGTTTAGCAAAAGGTTTTGTTAAGGTGAAGCACAATAAACTTAAAGAGACCTTGGAAAAAAGGAATTAATGAAGGAGATATTAGATTTTAAAGAATCTTTACTGGCAACAGGAGGCTACAGTGTTCGTAAATAATGAACTTACTAATTGGTTCACAGTCAGACAGGGAGTAAGATAAGGCTGTGTTCTATCTTCAACATTGTATAATATATATTCAGAATTCTTAGAGAGAAGTTGTAAGTGATAATGAGCTAAAAGTTAATGGTACAGTAATATCATAATACACGAGAGGAAAGGGATAAAGGAGTTAGTGTGATAAGGCGGGAACCTTCGTGAACATAAGCGGTTGACAGCTTTGTCGGCTGTCCTTGGTCAGGTTGCCTAAGTTGAGGCCCTCAGGTTGGTCTGTTCAGCAACACACCAAATATTATCAGCACCACAACCTATATAAGGATAATTCCTATCAGTGCTATAATCTGATTCCATGTAACAGTGGGTTCTTTTTCTCCACTGAGGAGTAGTGATGACTTTTCGGGGAAGGCTGGCGGCGGAAACTTGAACCAGCACTTAACATTCGATCGTGGCGAACTGGGGGAGAGTATTAGATTCTTTGGGAGGGATGGTACCACAGTGGGGGAGAGTAGTACATTCTTTGGGAGGGATGGTACCACAGTGGGGAAGAATGGTACAATCTTTGGGAGGGATGGTACCACAGTGGGGGAGAGTGGTACATTCTTTGGGAGGGATGGTGTCACAGTGGGGGAGAGTGGTACATTCTTTGGGAGGGATGGTACCACAGTGGGGGAGAGGAATAGATTCTCTCGGAGGGATGCTACCACAGTGGGGGAGAGTGGTACAATTTTTAGGTGGGATGGTACCACAATGGGGGAGAGTGGTACACTCTTTGGGAGGGATGGTGCTACAGTGGGGGAGAGTGGTACATTCTTTGGGAGGGATGGTACCACAGTGGGGGAGAGTGGTACATTCTTTGGGAGGGATGGTACCATAGTGGGGGAGTGTGGTACACTACACTGGCAGAAAAGATTCTGTTCGGGCATAAAAGTAATCACGGAATTGAGAAGCCCGCTCCGGTCAGTCATCTCGAGACTGCCGGTTTTAACGCGATCATTGAACGCAGTTACACTTAAACGACTTTTATACAGAGTTGTGGTGTTACTGCGCCATTTTAATGACACCCAAGAGCTTGGGTTCCTCCCAGCCGTTAGTGGCATAAGGCAGCCATCTGTCGGAACTAAACCATTTCCAACTCTCCCATTGGGGAGCTGTTCCCACTGGTCCTTCTACAGACGCAAGTGTAATAAGACGGTTTTCTTATTGTATAAATCACAACACTTGGGTTCATTTAATTCGACCCATAAATGTTTTGGACGCCGACTCTTTCGTGGGAGGTTTACCCGGAGACCAAACACAGTGGAGACTAGAGGAGTTGTCATTGTGATTTTCTTCTCGTTAAATTAATAACAAAGTCGCTAGACCAAGGTCTAAAAAAAATGTAATGCAAAATTATATAATACAGGTTGGAACAGTGACTAGCCAGGTACAGGAATAGTGATACTAGTGAACTAGTGGGTATGTAGTACTAGTGTTGTGGTGAACATGTAGTACTAGTGTTGTAGTGAACATGTAGTACTGGTAGTGCTGTAGTGAACATGTAGTACTAGTGCTGTAGTGAACATGTAGTACTAGCGTTGTAGTGAACATGTACTACTAGTGTTGTAGTGAACATGTAGTACTAGTGTTGTAGTGAACATGTAGAACTAGTGTTGTAGTGAATATGTAGTACTAGTGTTGTAGTGAACATGTAGTACTAGTGTTGTAGTGAACATGTAGTACTAGTGTTGTAGTGAACATGTATTACTAGTGTTGTAGTGAACATGTAGTACTAGTGCTGTAGTAAACATGTGGTACTAGTCTTGTAGTGAACATGTAGTACTAGTGCTGTAGTGAACATGTAATACAAGTGTTGTAGTGAATATGTTGTATTAGTGTTGTAGTGAACATGTAGTACTAGTGCTGTAATGAACAAGTAGTACTAGTACTAGTGTTGTAGTAAACATGTGGTACTAGATTTTAGTGAACATGTAGTACAAGTGTTGTAGTGAACATGTTGTATTAGTGTTGTAGTGAACATGTAGTACTAGTGCTGTAGTGAACAAGGAGTACTAGTGTTGTAGTGAACATGTAGTACTAGTGCTGTAGTGAACATGTAGTACTAGTGCTGTAGTGAACATGTAGTACTAGTGCTGTAGTAAACATGTATTAGTAGTAGTGTTGTAGTGAACATGTAGTACTAGTGTTGTAGTGATCATCCTCAGAGTTATAACTTAAACCATCATCCTCAAAGAGTTTTAACTTAAATCATCATCCTCAGAGTTATAACTTAAACCATCGTCCTCAAAGATTTATAACTTAAACCATCATCCTCAGAGTTATAACTTAAACCATCATCCTCAGAGTTATAACTTAAACCATCATCCTCAGAGTTATAACTTAAACCATCAACTTCAAAGAGTCATAACTTAAGACACCATCCTCAAAGAGTTATATCTTAAACCATCATCCTCAAACAGTTATAACTTAAACCATCGTCCTCAAAGAGATATAACTTAAACCATCAACCTCAAAGTTGTAACTTAAACCATTATCCTTAAAGAGTTATAACTTAAACCATCATCCTCAAAGAGTTATAATTAAACCATCGTCCTCAAAGAGTTTTAATTTAAACCATCATCCTCAAAGAGTTATAACTTAAACCATCATCCTCAAAGAGTTATAACTTAAACCATCATCCTCAAACAGTTATAAATTAAACCATCGTCCTCAAAGAGACATAACTTAAACCATCAACCTCAAAGTTATAACTTAAACCATCATCCTCAAACAGTTATAACTTAAACCATCATCCTCAAAGAGTTATTACTTAAACCTTCGTCCTCAAAGAGTTTTAACTTAAACCATCAACCTCAAAGAGTTATAACGTAAACCATCATCCTCAAAGAGTTAAAATTTAAACCATCATCCTCAAAGAGTTATAATTTAAACCAACATCCTAATTTAAACCATCATCCTCAAGGAGTTATAACTTAAACCATCATCCTCAAAGAGTTATAACTTAAACCATCGTCCTCAAAGAGTTATAATTTAAGCCATCATCCTCAAAGAGGTATAACTTAAACCATCGTCCTCAAACAGTTATAATTTAAACTATCATCCTCAAAGAATTATAGCTAAAACCATCATCCTCAACGAGTTATAAATTAAACCATCATCCTCAAAGAGTTAAAATTTAAACAATCATCCTCAAAGAGTTAAAATTTAAACCATAATCCTCAAAGAGTTATAACTTAAACCATCATCCTCAAGGAGGTATAACATAAACCATCATCCTCAAAGAGTTATAACTTAAACCATCGTCCTCAAAGAGTTATAATTTAAACCATCATCCTCAAAGAGGTATAACTTAAACCATCGTCCTCAAACAGTTATAATTTAAACTATCATCCTGAAAGAGTTATAGCTTAAACCATCATCCTCAAAGAGTTATAACTTAAACCATCATCCTCAAAGAGTTATAATTTAAACCATCATCCTCAAAGAGTTATAATTTAAACCATCATCCTCAAAGAGTTATAACTTAAACCATCATCCTCAAAGAATTATAACTTAAACGATCATCCTCAAAGAGTTATAATCTAAACCATCATCCATTGAGAATTATAACTTAAACCATCATCCTCAAAGAGTTATAACTTAAACCATCATCCTCAATTAGTTATAATTTAAACCCTCATCCTCAGAGTTATAACTTAAACCATCGTCCTCAAAGAGTTATAATTTGAACCATCGTCCTCAAAGAGTTATAATTTATACCATCATCCTCAAAGAGTTATAATTTAAACCATCATCCTCAAAGAGTTATAACTTAAACCATCATCCTCAAATAGTTATAACT
>NW_024727878.1:0-21821 GCF_018991925.1 Homarus americanus | reverse complement strand
AGTTACGTATTGCTGTTGCTATGTTCCGGTGAAGATCACTGTTGCCATCTTCAGGTCTAGATCACTGCTGCTATGTTCCGGTGAAGATCACTGCCATCTTCTGTGCTCCAGATCACTGCTGCCATCTTCATGTGAAGATCACTGCTGTCGTTCCGGTGAAGAATTGCCATGTTCCGGTGAAGATCACTGGCCATGTTCGGTAGATCACATGCACCCCATCTTCAGATCATTGTTGCCATGTTCCGGTGAAGATCACTGTTGCCATCTTTCTGGTCTAGATCACTGTTGTTATCTTCAGGTGAAGGGATCACTGTTGCTATCTTCAGGTCTAGATCACTGTTGCCATGTTCCGGTGAAGATCACTGTTGCTATCTTCAGGTCTAGATCACTGTTGCTATGTTCCGGTGGGGATCATCGTTGCCATGTTCCGGTGGAAGGATCACTGTTGCCATCTTCAGGTTTAGATCACTGTTGTTATGTTCCGTGAAGATCATTGTTGCCATCTTCAGGTCTAGATCACTGTTGCCATCTTCAGGTGAAGATCATTGTTGTCATGTTCCGGTGAAGATCACTGCTGCCATGTTCCGGGTGGAGATCACTGTTGCTATGTTCCGGTGAAGTATCATTGTTGCTATGTTCCGGTGAAGATCACTGTTGCTATGGTTCCGGTGAAGATCACTGTTGATCTTTCAGGTCTAGATCACTGTTGCGGCTTTCGTGAAGATCACTGTTGCCATTCTCAGGTCTAGATCACTGTTGTCATGTTCCGGTGAAGATCACTGCTGCCATATCCACCTGAAGATCAATGTTGCCATGTCCAGTTAAATATAACCCAACCAATCAATTGTTTAACGAGTATTTTGTGGTCCCTGACTAAGAGCTCTGGAACACCCTGTCACCCTATCCCAGCATACCGCCTCTTTAGCACTTTTTAATCCAACTTTCGTCCTCCCTCATAAAGTATATAAATCCAGATGACGCATGTGTGTGTGTGTGTGTGTGTGTGTGTGTGTGTGTGTGTGTGTGTGTGTGTGTGTGTGTGTGTGTTCAAGACAGAGAGGAGGGTGTGTGGATTTATACATCGGAGTGGATGTGTGTAATATATTTTGTTTTGTTTTTCATTCTTTGCTTCTTCCCCTTTCACTCCCTCCCCTTCTTCTCTGGTCTTGTTGCATACCCCTGCCCGCTATATCATCTCTTCTTCCCTTTCTACTTCTCTCCTCCCCTCATATCTCTCCTTTCGTTTTTCCTCCTCCCATCCATCTCCATTCCAGATAGTCACTCCCCCTCCATTCCTATCTATCTCCTTTTCTTTCTCTCCTTCACTTCCCTCTCCTTCTTCATCTCCTCCCATTCTCTCCTCCCTCCTCTTTCCCTCCTCATCCATTTTATTATTCCTTACTTTCTTATTTTTACAGTTTCTCTCCATTCCCTCTCTCATCTTACCCTTTCCCATTCCCTCCATCTCTTTCCTTCTTATTCGTCTCCTCTTCCTCTTTCCTCCATCTCTCCTCCTCCCTCTTTCAATTTCATCCCAGTCCTCCTTTCTCTCTCCCCTGCTCACTCTCCTAACCTACCCTCCCTACTCCTTCTTCCCTCTCCCCTTTACCTCTTCCTTCTCTCCTTTCCTCTCCCAGCCTCCCTCTCCCACCCTCCTTCCCTTCCTCCCCATCTCCCTATTCTCCTCCCTCACCCTCCTACCTCCCTACCTCCTCCTCCCTCACTCCCTCCCTACCCTCCCTACCCTCCCATTCTTCCTCCTCACCTCCCTTCTCCTCCTCCCCACCCTCCCACCCTCCCTACTGGCTCCCATCTTCCTCCTCCTCCCACTCCTCCCTACCTCCTTCCTCCTCCTCCCCCTCCTCCCTCACCTTCCTCCTCCTCCCTCACTCCTCCCCATCCTCCTACCCTTCCTTACTCTTCCTCCCTCTCCCTCCCTCACCCTCCCTCCTCACCCTCCCTACCCTCCTACCTCCCTACCCTCCTCTCCTTCCTTCCTCCCTACCCTCCCTACCCTCCCCTACCCTCCTCTGTAATTGTCGATTTTCAGTGAGATTTATTCCTCAATTCAGATCGAAGGATTTATTGCAGTTTGATACTCAGGATTTTTGTATGATTTTTTTTTAATATTCTGGATTGTGAAGGATTAGATATTTAATTGCCTTCATTATAGATAAGGGATTTATTTTTGAACTATTATAGATTATTTGGGGATTTTTATAGTGGATTTATTTAGAGTACTGATAGTGAAGGGATTTAATATGTTATTATTATAATTGACTTCATTAGAGATAAAGGGATTTTTTGTATGCAGTTTATGATATTGTTGTAATTTAGGATTTTTTTTGGGGGATTAATCTTGACAGTGATGTGGGATTAAGTGTCGATATTTTATAATTGTCGATTAAAACGATAAAGATTTTATTCCTTAACTTGGTATTTTTTTTTATACTTAACCTAAGGCAGGTTTACAGATAATTAGAATTTCTGATCAGAGAATTTTGTGTTTTGGGGCTACTTGGAATTTCTGATAGAGTTGAATTCTAAACCTTGGAATATCCTGGAATAGTTTGGGAATTTAATTATTGAGAAGGTTCGCTGTTTTATTACCTATTATTCAACTCAATAGAGATAAGTGGGAGAGATTGTGAACCATTGTGACCACTAACCCAATGGAAACAATGGAATGTGACCTGGATATAGTTGTGTACCATTGGAATGAAATCTAGATATAATTGTGTACCATTGAATGAGATCTGATAGAGTTGTTTTCCATTAGAATGATACCTGGATATAGTTGTGTACCATTGGAATGAAATATAGATATAATTGTGTACCATTGGATTGAGACCTGGATATAGTTGTGCAATCAATGGAATGAGACTTGGATATAATTATGTACCATTGAATGTGACCTGGATATAACTGTGTACCATTGAATGGACCTGGATATAGTTGTGCACCAATGGAATGAGACTTGATATAATTGTGTACCATTGAATGAGACCTGGCTATAATTGCGTACCATTGAATGAAATCTGGATATAATTGTGTACCATTAGAATGAGACCTGGATACAATTGTGCCACTGAATGAAACCTGATATATGATTACGTGTGGAATGGAACTCGGATATAAAATTACACCAGTGGAACCAATGGAATGTGAAACTAGTAAATATGTATGCGTGTGTACGTTATGTAGTGTTGATTGTGATATGAATCCACTGCGTACCAAATAAATATGTGATTCGGCTACATGTGGTAATGATGATGATGATGATATGTGTAATCCGGTTATACGACTATATCAATGACTTCGGTCTGTCTGTAGATATATATATATTAAATTTTTTTCTATTGTTCCATTGTAATTTTTGTGTCACCATTGATATTTGATGCAATTATACGTGTTCCAATGTTCATCTGTATATTTGTGTTCCAATATAATTGATACATGTGTTCCATTGTACAATTGTGTTCCAACGAAATATAAATCCACTGTTAATTTGTACACCGATAATAATCCGAATACACTATATATGTTGTACCGGATTATGTGTGATCCGATTACGCACCGTTGTAATTGTGTCCTGATACTGAACTGATAATTTCTATAACCCCGATATCGAACTAAAATAAATGTGAACGCGAACCGATCACACAAACGATGAACCAAATGTGTGTGAATTTGTAACTCGTGCGCGCGCGTGTGTGTGTGTGTGTACGTGTGAACTGAACTACCACGTGCATCGGTATTGTACCTGTACGTGTGCACCTCTACAGAGGCTAGTGTACGGGAAGGAGCGGATAAGCACGCAAGTAACAATGTCTCGCCGCTTCCTGTTCTTCTGGAAACTAAAGCCAGAACCAAGAAACGTTCGGACTTCGACGACTCTCCTGTGAGTATTTTAGGTTGTTAGGTTGTTAGATTTGGGTTAAGTTAGGGTTGCTAGTTAAGTTAGATTGCTAGATTAAGTTAGAAAGGGGTTAGATTAGGTTGCTAAGTTCTGTGGAGTAGGCGTAAGTCCTGGTTAGTTAGTGTGATAGGAGGAGGAGGAGGGGAAGGGAAGGAGTCAAGATGAGATGTAGGAGGAAGAAGGGGAAGGAGGAGGTAGAAAGGGTGAATGACATGTAGAGGGAAGGAGGAATAGCTAAGGTGATGAATGAGAGGAAAGATAGGAGAAATGGAGGGAAGGGTGAGAAAGGGAAGGGGGGGAAAGTGGGGGTGGGAGGCATGAGGAGGCTCTTATAAATAATATTACCAGAATCAGTAGTAATCAATACTACAGCTCAAAATACAATATATTTTTATCACCACGAATAATGTAAAATTTTCATCTTGTTAAACGTTTACCGAAACCACTTATCTCTGTTGAACGTTTGTATTAAAAAAACTTTCTTCTTAAACGTTTACAAAAATAAATATACTTTTCGTCATGGCTACAAAAATATACAGATCAAAATTATACATAAAAAAATACGTAAAATTATTCTTGTTCAACGTTTGAGAAATATATTTAACTTTTAAACGCTAATAAGGAGAAAACAAAACAAATCCTCTCGTCATACACAAAACAAAAGCTACTTATTTGTCAAACATTTGCAAGAACGTTTCAGGGGTGAATATATTCAGATGGTTGGTCCACATCACCTGCATTATTTATTTATATGAACAGCGGCCAGGTAGTTGGCTGGGTAAGTAGGTGGGTGGGTATAGGTGGGCGGGTAGAGGTGGGCGGGTGGCAGGTGATTTCTCCTAACGGCATTTACCTTATACACTCTCTCTCTCTCTCTTTCTCTCTCAGTACAGCACAAAAAGACTCGGAGGAACAGCACACAACAACAACAGCGTCCTGGTTGCTGTGAAGGCTGTAGCTTGATGGAAGGAAGGAAGAAGAAGGAAGACAAAGAAGATAAAGAGAGAGAGAATAAAGATAGGATTGAGAAGATTAATGGTAAGCTTTGTATTATTTAAGATGGGTAAACATAGTGAGGGGTGAGGTGAGGGGAGGGGTGAGGGGTGAGGGGAGGGGAGGGGGGAGGTGGGGAGGGGAGGGGGGAGGGGTGGAGGGTGAGGGGAGGGGGTGGAGGGGAGGTGGGGGGTGGGAGGGGGAGGGGAGGGGGGAGGGTGAGGGGAGGGGGGAGGGTGGGAGGGTGGGGGAGGGGGGGTGGGTGGAGGGGTGGGGAGGGGGAGGGGGGAGGGGTGGAGGGGTGAGGGGTGGAGGGTGAGGGGAGGGGTGGAGGGGAGGGGGGGAGGTGAGGGGAGGGGGGAGGGGTGAGGGTGAGGGGAGGGGGGAGGGTGAGGGGGAGGGGGTGAGGATGAGGGGAGGGGTGAGGGGAGGGGTGGAGGGGGTGAGGGGGAGGGGAGGGGAGGGTGAGGGGAGGGGGGAGGTGGAGGGGGGAGGGGTGGAGGGGAGGGGGAGGGGAGGGGTGAGGGGAGGGGAGGGGTGAGGGTGAGGGGAGGGGTGAGGGGTGGAGGGGAGGGGGGGGAGGGTGGGAGGGAGGGGGAGGGGTGAGGGGGGGGAGGGTGAGGGGAGGGGAGGGGTGAGGGGAGGGGAGGGTGAGGGGAGGGGGAGGTGGAGGGAAGGGGGAGGGTGAGGTAGGGAGGGAGGGTGAGGGTGAGGGGTGAGGGAGGGGTGAGGGTGAGGGTGAAGAATCATTTTCTCACACTTATATCTCTTCCTGTCTCTATTTATCCAACCTACTACCCACACTATCCACCCACACTCACACACACACACACACACCATCCGCCCTCCCTACAGCATCCACACCAACTACCCACCCCACTTCCCACACTCAATTACTTTAGTAAATCCTCTCTCATCTTCTCACCAAAAATGTGAAAATATTAATTAACCAACATCATAACGGGTGACTTATATGTATCCTCCTCATGAAAGTTTTCTGTTATTCACAATTTTTTCCAAAAATGGTGTGTGTGTGTGTGTGTGTGTGTGTGTGTGTGTGTGTGTGTGTGTGTGTGTGTGTGTGTGTGTGTGTGTGTGTGGTGGGGTGGGTGGGTGGGGGTTGGGGGTTATTATGGGGAGTTGAATTTGTTTGTCAAGCTTGAATTTTTTCGGTTTCCTGTCGCTTGAATTTCACCTGTCAAGCTTGAATTTCCTCCTATCACCTTAATTAACAGAAACCGAACACAGGTTTTTGGAAACGTTCGCCTCCTTAATAGAGGAACCGAACACAATATCAGGTAAAGTCCTGCTTCCTACCTTATATATACAGGATAAAATTGTCTCTAAATAAGTCTAACAGGAATTACAGGAATGGAAAATGGGAATAACAGCGTCAAAACCGGCAGATAAGTGGAAGGAATTGGTCTAGGAAACACAATTAGAGTTTGTTGAATCTAATTTTAGGTCGCCGATTTATAGTTGTGGTAGTGAGAGAATTGTCTGGATTACGAGGAAGGAAAAAGTGTGTGGAATGGGCAAATTATGTTAATGGGATGGTAATTGGTTGGGGGGTGTGGTGACGGAGGGGTGAGAATGTAGTAGTTTTGTAATTAGAGTTTTGTAATTGGTTGAGAATTGGATGGATATTACAGCATGTTCTAGATATATAGTTAGGGCAGTTATTACAGTATAATTAAGTAGATAGGCAAATATTACATGAACCTTTTTAAGGTACAGGTAGACGAACATTAATACATACATATATACATACATATATACATTGTTACATACATACATACAAGTGATTTACATAGACGTTTTACAATATTTTCTTTTAATGTATGGTAGGTGTAAAATCCTATGTATTTATTGGTGCTGAAAAGATTGGGAAACGGTGGTCGAGTGATTGGACAACGCTCTACTCTTGCTCTAAGTGGTCACTGGTTCGTTCATAGCGTACCACTCCACCCAGCTGTGAATGAGCACCTAACTTACAACTGAGGAGTGACGACAGTCTTGTGCAGTGCCAGGTCAATCGGTCACATTGCATCCTTGTGTAACAGAATGTTTAGTGTATATTGTACTGCATTTATAATCACTTTGCCTCTATAAGATCCAAGTTTCCATAGGTACTTGTTATAGCGATTATATACACGGAAATTTTACGAGAGAGGTTACAGAAATTGACTACGTTAGGGTTAGGTTAGGTTAATGGTTGTGTTATTGGGCTATTTAAACACGATCAAACTCACACAGTGGAGCAATAAGATGTCAGAAATTTGAAGGATTTATTTTTTTTAATGTCAGATGGTAAGAGAGAGAGAGAGAGAGAGAGAGAGAGAGAGAGAGAGAGAGAGAGAGAGAGAGAGAGAGAGAGAGAGTGTGTGTTGTAATCTGTGGTTGATGAGGAAATAGCCTAAGGAAGAGATTGGGTTAAGAGAGGGCCATTTATCGTCTCCTTGGTTGGTTAATGCCGTTATCACAGAGGCTGTAGAGGGTGGATAATGGCTGGCTGGCTGGCTGGCTGGTCTTGCAGACAGAAATTTACACTTAGAGGGAAGGAAGAGAATGAGAATGGGGGAGAGGGTGTGAGGGGAGAGGGAACGGGGGGAGGAGGAAACGGGAGGGGAGAGAGATTGGGACGGGAGGAGGGGGGGGTGGACGGGAGGGAAGGGGAAGTGTGTATACCATCTAGTTAACAGGTCTGTGTTTAAGGTGAGGACAAATGAGGAATGGATGGAAGGGAATAGCGAGAATTGATAAAACTGAAAACATAATAAATGAAGAAGATTGTAAGAAAGGAAGAAGAGGAGTAGGGAGAGAAAGAGAAGGAGAAGGAGGAGTACAAAGAGAGAAGGAAAAAGATAAGGAGGGCGAGAAGAGGAGGAAAATAGAAAGGGGGGAGATGGAGGAAGAAAGGAGAGGGAGAAGAAGAAAAGAAGGAAAGGACAAAGGTTACAAACACAAGCAACAAAAGGATTAAAAATGGAAGAAGAGAGAATGAAATAACAGAGGAAGACAAACTAGGAATGATTTAGAAGGAAAACGAGGAAGATAAAGGGGAAAATATTATTCAAGAGTGATATTTGGTAAGACGTGCCGATATTTGTGGGGAATCTGGGGAAATTTTGGGGTATAAGGGAGAGATGGGAGGAGGGAGGAGGAGGAAGGCAGGGGAAGGAGGTGGAAAGAGGAGAAGGGAGGTGACGAAAGACGGAGGAGGGTGAAGGAGAGGTGAAGAGAGAGCAGAGCTGGTAGGTGGGGAGAAAGTAAGTAGGAGGAGGAAGGGGTGAAATTACAGGTGTTAGCAGGTGCGGTGGTGAGTGTGTTAGGAGGGTGTCGTACGTACTTCCTTGATGGATCACGGCGCTACATGCAGGTAGAGAGAGAGAGAGAGAGAGAGAGAGAGAGGGGGGGGGGGGGGAGAGAGACGCTAAATAAGAATCAAATCAAATTTTCTTATTAAAATCGTGGACTTGGTTATAATAGGTTAGGTTAGGTTGTAGGTAAGGTGAAGATTAGGTTAGATTAGGATATAGGATAGGTTAAGGATAGATCAGGGTATATATTGGTGGTTGAGGCAGGATAGGTAAGGCTTGGTTTGTTAAGGGATAGGTTAGATTATTGGGGGATAGATTAGGTTAGGTTCAGTGGTAGATTAGATTAGGCTAGGTTGAGGATCAGATTAACTTAGATTAGATTAGGTGTTAAGTATCTCAAAGGTAAACAGCGATTATATTACAACAACAAAAATAAAACAATTGATTTACAAATTTTTTAGAAACATCTACACTATCACTAGATTACCTCCCACAGGTTTATTCTCTGCCTTCATGTACAAAGTAGTGTTCATTTCAAACACCATTACCTGAGTCACCATAGTTGGTGTACTGCATTGGGAGGTGGTGGTGGTGGTGGTAGGTAGCGGTCATACCCTATTATATATGTGCAGAGATTTTTATCAGTAGTGTAAATTATAGGTGATGTTGAACTAGGGAGGAGGAGAGGGAGGTTAGGTTAGGGGTAGGTTAGGTTAGGTTAGGGTAGGTTAGGGTTAGGAGGTTAGGTTAGGTTAAGGGAGGTTGCTAGGTTAGGTTATGCAAGCTAGGTTAGGTTAGGTTAGGTAGACTTTTTCCCTTGATCTTAGTTCGGGATTATGGAATCAGTTCAATGGTGGAACACACACACACACACACACACACACACACACACACACACACACACACACACACACACACACACACACACACACACAGGTAAATAAATTAAAAACAGCTCTTGAGTGTATGCAGTAAAGCCATTAGGTCTTGCTACATCAGTACCAGATCAGAGGGACTTAGGCCCTGAAACCCCGTGTCCAGAATGAACCTGTCTGATTTAAACTAGGTACGAATCAGTGCGAATCCGTTCATTAGATAGATAGATAGACAGATAGATAGGGGAGAGATAGATAGGGAGAGATAGATAGATAGATAGGTGGATAGATAGGGAAGAGAAAGATAGATAGATAGAGAGAGAGAGAGAGAGAGAGAGAGAGAGGGGGGGGTATAAGAGATAAACAGAAGGAGAAGAAGAAAAAGTTAGAGAAAGAGAGAATTGGCGAATAGGAAGCGAAAGGAAATGGGTAATGGTGTATAAGAGATAAGGAGGAAGGTCGTGGAGGTGAGGTAGAAGAATGGCGTGTGAGAGAGAGAGAGAGAGAGAGAGGTGGTGGGGGGGTGGTCATGGAGAGAGAGAGAGAGAGAGAGATTCGCGTTTTGACGGTATATAGCAATTACAGCTAAGACACTTCGTGAAAACTTTCGGGGGAGAATAATGACTAGCTGCTGGTGAGATAGCACGCAGATGGGAGACAGTCAGGAATATCTCAAGTTCTCTCAAGAGGGTCAAGGTACATCTCTCTCCCTGTATATAGATGGGAGACAGCCAGAATATCTCTCATGTTCTCTCAGAGGGTCGTAAGGTACATCTCTTCCGTATATAGATGGAGACAGTCAGAATATCCCTATGTTCTCTCAGAGGGTCGTAAGGTACATCTCTCTCCCGGTATATAGATGGGAGACAGCCAGGAATATCTCTCATGTTCTCTCAGAGGGTCGTAAGGGCATCTCTCTCCCGTATATAGATGGGAGACAGCCAGGAATATCTCTCATGTTCTCTCAGAGGGTCACATCTCTCTCTGTATATAGATGGGGAGACAGCCAGGAATATCTCATGTTCTCTCAGAGGGTCGTGGTACATCTCTCTCCCGTATATAGATGGGACAGCCAGGAATATCTCAAGTTCTCTCAGAGGGTCGTAAGGCATACTCTCTCCCGTATATAGATGGGAGACAGCCGAAATATCTCATGTTCTCTCAGAGGGTCGTAAGGTACATCTCTCTCCCGTATATAGATGGGAGACAGCCAGAATATCTCTCATGTTCTCTCAGAGGTCGTAAGGTACATCTCTCTCCCGTATATAGATGGGAGACAGCCAGAATATCTCTCTAGGTTCTCTCAGAGGTCAGGTGCATCTCTCCCGTATATAGATGGGAGACAGCCAGAATATCTCTATGTTCTCTCAGAGGTCGTAAGGGTACATCTCTCCCCGTATATAGATGGGAGACAGCCAGAATATCTCTCATGTTCTCTCAGAGGGTCGTAAGGGGTACATCTCTCTCCCGTATATAGATGGGAGACAGCCAGGAATATCTCTCAAGTTCTCTCAGAGGGTCGTAAGGTACATCTCTCCTGTATATAGATGGGAGACAGCCAGGAATATCTCTCATGTTCTCTCAGAGGGTCGTGGTACATCTCTCTCTCCTGTATATAGATGGGAGACAGCCAGAATATCTCTCATGTTCTCTCAGAGGGTCGTAAGGTACATCTCTCTCCCGTATATAGATGGGGGACAGCCAGGAATATCTCTCAAGTTCTCTCTAGAGGGTCAAGGTACATCTCTCTCCCGTATATAGATGGGGAGACAGAATATCTCTCAAGTTCTCTCAGAGGGTCGTAGGTACATCTCTCGTATAGATGGGAGACAGCCAGGAATATCTCTCAAGTTCTCTCAGAGGTGTAAGGTACATCTCTCCGTATATAGATGGAGACAGCAGATATCTCATGTTCTCTCAGAGGTCGTGGGTATCTCTCCATATAGATGAGGCAGCCAGGAATATCTCATGTTCTCTCAGAGGGTTGTAAGGTACATCTCCCGTATAGATGGGAGACAGCCAGAATATCTCTCATGTTCTCTCAGAGGTTGTAAGGTACATCTCTCATATAGATGGGAGACAGCCAGGAATATCTCAAGTTCTCTCAGAGGGTCGTAAGGTACATCTCTCTCCCGTATATAGATGGGAGACAGTCAGGATATCTCTCTCATGATGTTCTCAGAGGGTGTAAGGTACATCTCCCGTATATAGATAGAGCAACAGAAATATATCTCTCAAGTTCTCTCAGAGGTCGTAAGGTACATCTCTCTCCGTATATAGATGGGAGACAGCCAGGAATATCTCTCAAGTTCTCTCAGAGGGTTCATGAGGTATCCTCTCTCGTATATAGATGGGAGACAGTCAGAATATCTCTCAAGTTCTCTCAGAGGGTTGTAAGTTTCTCTCTCCGTATAGATGGGAGACAGCCAGAATATCTCAAGTTCTCTCAGAGGTCGTAGGTACATCTCTCTCCGTATAGATGGGAGACAGCCAGGAATATCTCTCATGTTCTCTCAGAGGGTCATGGTACATCTCTCTCCCTTATATAGATGGGGGACAGCCAGGAATATCTCTCCTGTTCTCTCAGAGGGTCGTAAGGTACATCTCTCTCCCGTATATAGATGGGAGACAGCCAGGATATATCTCTCAAGTTCTCTCCTAGGGTCGTAAGGTACATCTCTCTCCCGTATATAGTGGGGCAGTCGGAATATCTCAAGTTCTCTCAGAGGGTCGTAAGGTACATCTCTTATATAGATGGGAGACAGCCAGGAATATCTCTCATGTTCTCTCAGAGGGTTGTAAGGTACATCTCTCTCCGTATATAGATGGGAGACAGCCAGGAATATCTCTCATGTTCTCTCAGAGGGGTTGCATCTCTCCCGTATATAGTGGGAGACAGTCAGAATATCTCTATGTTCTCAGAGGTTGTAAGTGCATCTCTCTCCCGTATATAGATGGGAGACAGCCAGAATATCTCTCATGTTCTCTCAGAGGGTGTAAGGTACATCTCTCCCATAGATGGGAGACAGGAATATCTCTCAAGTTCTCTCAGAGGGTCGTAGGTACATCTCTCCTTATATGGATGGGAGACAGCAGAATATCTCTCAAGTTCTCAAGAGGGTCGTAGATCTCTCTCCCGTATATAGATGGGAGACAGCAGGAATATCTCTCAAGTTCTCTCAGAGGTTATTAAGGTACATCTCTCTAATATAGATGGGAGACGGCAGGAATATCTCTCAAGTTCTCTCAGAGGGTCGTAGGTACATCTCTCCGTATATAGATGAGACAGCCAGAATATCTCTCAGGTTCTCTCATAGGGTCGTAAGTACATCTCTCTCCCGTATAGATGGGAGACAGCCAGAAATATCTCTCAAGTTCTCTCCAGAGGGTCGTAAGGTACATCTCTCTCCGTATAGTGGGGAGACAGCCAGAATATCTCTCAAGTTCTCTCATAGGGTTAAGGTACATCTCTCCCGTATATAGATGGGAGACAGTCAGGAATATCTCTCCTGTTCTCTCAGAGTGTAGTGCTCTCTCTCCCGTATAGATGGGGAGACAGCCAGGAATATCTCTGTTCTCTCAGAGGGGTTAAGGTACTCTCTCCCGTATAGATGGGAGGCAGCTAAGAATATCTCTCCATGTTCTCTCAGAGGGTCGTAAGGTACATCTCTCTCCTATATAGATGGGAGACAGTCAGGAATATCTCTCTGTTCTCTCAGAGTCGTAAAGGTACATCTCTCTCCCGTATATGGGGAGACAGCCAGAATATCTCTCATGTTCTCTAGGTCATGGGTACATCTCTCTCCCAGTATAGATGGGGGCAGTGGAATATCTCTCCTGTTTCTCTCAGAGGGTCGTAAGGTACATCTCTCTCCGTATATAGATGGGAGACAGCCAGGAATATCTCTCATGTTCTCTCAGAGGGTCGTAGGTACATCTCTCTCCCGTATATAGATGGGAGACAGTCAGGAATATCTCTCATGTTCTCTCAGAGGTTCGTAGGTACATCTCTCTCTCCGTATAGATGGGGGCAGCCAGGAATATCTCTCATGTTCTCTCAGAGGGTCGCAAGGTACATCTCCCGTATATAGATGGGAGACAGTGGAATATCTCCTCATTCTCTCAAGTTAAAGTGTCTCTCTCCCGTATATAGATGGGAGACAGCCAGGAATATCTCAAGTTCTCTCAGAGGGTCATAGGTACATCTCTCTCATATAGATGGGAGACAGTCAGGAATATCTCATGTTCTCTCAGAGGTCGTAGTACATCTTTTGGAGATATCTCTCAGGTTCTATATAGATAGAGACAGTCAGGAATATCTCTCATGTTCTCAGAGGGTCGTAAGGTACATCTCTCTCCGTATATAGATGGGAGACAGCCAGGAAATACTCTCATGTTCTCTCAGAGGTCGTAAGGTACATCTCTCCCGTATATAGATGGGAGACAGTCAGAATATCTCTCATGTTCTCTCAGAGGGTCGTAAGGTACATCTCTCTCCCGTATATAGATGGGGAGACAGTCAGGAATATCTCATGTTCTCTCAGAGGGTCGTAAGGTACATCTCTCTCCCGTATATAGATGGGCAGTCAGAATATCTCATGTTCTCTCAGAGGTCATGGTACATCTCTCCCGTATATAGTGGGGAGACAGCCAGGAATATCTCATGTTCTCTCAGAGGGTCGTAAGGTACATCTCTCTCCCGTATATAGATGGGGGCAGTCAGAATATCTCATGTTCTCTAGAGGTGTAAGCATCTCTCCCCATATGGAGACAGCCAGATATTTATTTCCTCAGATTGTACATCTCTCCCATTAGATGGGAGACGGAATATCTCTCATGTTCTCTCAGAGGTGTTGGGTGCATCTCTCCCTAGATATAGAGGAGACAGCCAGAATATCTCTCATGTTCTCTCAGAGGGTTGTAAGGTACATCTCTCTCCGTATATGATGGAGACAGCAGAATATCTCATGTTCTCTCAGAGGGTCGTAGGTACATCTCTCTCCCGTATATAGATGGGAGACAGCCAGGGATATCTCTCATGTTCTCTCAGAGGGTCGTAGGTACATCTCCCTGTATATAGATGGAGACAGCCAGGAATATCTCTCAAGTTCTCAGAGGTCATGGTACATCTCTCTCCCGTATATAGATGGGAGACAGTCAGAAATATCTCTCTGTGCTCTCAGAGGGTTGTAAGGTACATCTCTCTCCCGTATATAGATGGAGACAGTCAGGAATATCTCATGTTCTCTCAGAGGTTAATGGTACATCTCTCTCCCGTATGTAAGAGACACGTGAATAAATCTTCCTGACTCCCGTTTTATCTACGTCACAATGTTGGATTCTCAAAGGATCTTACGTTTTTTTCTCTTAGTTTATGAGAACACTAATGTCTGACTCACAATTTAGACAGATAGACAATTAGAGTGACATAAGTAGACAGGTAGACAGGCAGTAGACAGATAGATAATTAGAGTGACATAAGTAGACAGGTAGACAGTTAGACAGGTAGACAGAGTACGTAGATAGACAGATAGACAGATAGACAATTAGAGTGACATAAGTAGACAGGTAGACAGGCGTAGATAGACAGATAGACAATTAGAGTGACATAAGTAGACAGGTAGACAGTTAGACAGGTAGACAGGCGTACGTAGATAGACAGATAGACAATTAGAGTGACATAAGTAGACAGGTAGACAGTTAGACAAGTAGACAGGTTTAGATAGACAGGTAAACAAGCGTAGATATACAGGTAGACAGGCGTGGATATACAGGTAGACAGGCGTGATTGAACAGGTAGACAGGCGTGGACAGACGAATGAACAGGGCGTGAATAGACAGGTAGATGAACAGAAAGACAGAATGACATGCACCAGTTTTGCCATCTTCATCTTCGTAAAAAACAAACAAACAAACAAAGATAAACAGACGGAGAGTAGATGAATGAGGGGTGAATAATGATGTAAACACATTATCAGGTAAGAATGTATGAGAGGAGAGGGAATGAATAATTAGGGAGAGTAAACGAGGTGGAATAAGAGCAGGTGGAGGAAGAGGAGGGAAAGAGACGATGTTGTTGCAAGAAAGAGAGAGAAAGTAAAAGATGAAATAGATAGATAGATAGATGTGATAGATAGATAGATAAATACAACTCACCTGGTTCATTCACCCACTTCAATTATGCTCAGTGTGCGGTCTTCCTGCAGGTGAGTTAGTACAGGTGACCCTACCGAGTGACCGCGTGAGGGTGAGATGATTACGGCCTTGGTTATGGAGGAATGTGTTTTATCTTGTTTTGAGGAGAGTTTAACCGCTGGGACGATGGTTTAGGTTTTAACTCCTTGAAGGACGAGGTTTAAGCTAAAACTAGACCTCCCCCTCTCTCTCTTGTACTAAGCATTATCTCCTTATCAGAAGATCCTATCACACACACACACACACACACACACACACACACACACACACACACACACTGTTCTTGAAAACATTGAGGCTAAAACACGTCAACACAATATTGATTTTGAACCACATAAGCGATACCCCCCACCTCCCCAACCCCCATCCCTCCCCCCTCCCCAACCCCACCCCCCAACCCCTCCCCAACCCCTCCCCCAAAGGAATCAGAAACACGATGATTTATTCCGCTATTGAAATGTATCAGTTACCCTTTAAAACAGACAATGATAAACAATGGTGGTGTATATTTATCACCTCATTGTGTCCCATCTGTCACCTCCTCACCTCCCTCACCTCACCCCTACCCACACCTATCCTCTCCCCTTACCTCACCTATCCTCACTCCTTCCTCACCTGTCCTCACCCCTTCCTCACCCTTCACCTCCACCTATCTTCTCCTTCACCTCACCTATCCTCACCCCTTCACCTCACCTATCCTCACCCCTTCACCTCACCTATCCTCACCTCTTCACCTCACCTATCCTCACCCCTTCACCTCACCTATCCTCACCTCTTCACCTCACCCTATCTCACCCTTCCTCCACCCTATCCTCACCCCTTCCTCACCTATCCTTTTGCCTCACTATCCTCACCTTCTCACCTATCCTCACCCCTTCCTTCACCCTATCCTCCTTCACCTCACTATCCTCACCTCCCCACCTCACCTATCCTCACCCCTTCACCTCTACCCTATCCTCACCCCTTCACCTCCCACCCCTCCTCACCCCTCTTCACCTCACCCATCCTACCCTTCACCTCACCTATCCTCACCCCTTCCTCACCTATCTTCTCCCTTCACCTCACCCTATCCTCACCCCTTCACCTCACCTATCCTCACCTTACCTCACCTATCCTCACCCCTTCACCTCACCTATCCTCACCTCTTCACCTCCTATCCTCACCCCTTCCTCACCTATCCTCACCCCTTCACCTCACCTATCTTCTCCCTTCACCTCACTATCCTCCTTCCTCACCCTATCCTCACCCCCCACCTCACCCTATCCTCACCCCTTCACCTCACCTATCTCCTCTTCACCTCACCTATCCTCACCCCTTCACCTCACCCTATCCTCTTCACCTCACCTATCCTCCACCTCTTCACCTCATCTATCTCACCTTCACCTCACCTCCCCCTTCACCTCACCTATCCTCACCTCTTCTCCACTATCCTCACCCCTTCACCTCACCTATCCTCTTCACCTCACCTATCCTCACCTCTTCACTCACCTATCCTCACCCCTTCACCTCACCTATCCTCTCCCCTTCACCTCACCTATCCTCACCTTCACCAACTTCATCCCTTCACCACCTATCCTCACCTCTTAAAAACTCAAAACAATAATAAACAGAAAATAATCGTGATAATATACCATCAATGTTAATCACTCCTTACCTGTTATGTACTCAGGTGAATTACACTCAGGTAGGCCAGGTGACTCACTGAGGTAATGAAATGTAAGATGAGGTCAAGTTTACGGGTGAAGGTGTGTGGAGTGGCTGAGGTATATGAGTAACAGGAGGTATATGAGTGACAGTATGAGTGACGCCATTGTTGTTTGTCTTTTTGTGAAAGTGACGTCATTCGTGAGTGTTTGTTTTGAAGTCGGAAAGAGATGACTAAAGAGGTGGACGAGGGTGTAAGACATGTATAAGTGAAATGTTTTGATATGTCTTTTCAAATTTCCATCTAAAATCGTCAAAAACATCAGTAAAAATAAATATGGCTGAATACTAATAGACATACTATAATAAAAAATTCATACGTAAACATTGAATTTATATTTAACAAGTAAATATATGGCTGAATATATAATAGACATACACAAGAGAATGTCTTAATATCTTATAACAAAAAAAAAATCATCCAAAACTATTGTCGAAAAAAATACGTAAAAAGTATATATAATTTTTTCCTAAGACATATGACTAAATACAAAAGTAAATATGACAGACAGACAGACAGACGAAAAATGACAAAAATAAACAGTAAAAAATATATATAATTTAACCGCCTATAGAGAAACGGAGATAGAAAATATGTATAGATGAAAGGGTGAATAATGAAGGTGTAAACAGATTATCAGATGAGAGAGAGAGAGAAGTAATTAGGAATGAGTGTGAGGGGGGGGGAGGGGGTGGAGGGTGGAGAAAGATAGAGAGGGAAAGAGATGAGAGAGAAAGAGGAGGGTGAAAAGCTTAAAGTGATGAATTGAAAGGAAAGGTGAAAGTACAGTGAGAGTAGAGAGAGAACGAAAGGAGTATAGTGAGAAGGAATGAGAGGAGAGAGAGGAGGAAAGGTTAAGGAGTGAGAGAAAGGTGGGTACAGGTAAAATTGGATGTGAGAGAGAGAGAGAGAGAGGCCTGGAAACCACGAATAAGGGGAAGAGGAAATAGGAGGAATATACAAGGAAAAAACAACAAACTGAATTTATATTAGGGACAGAAAACAGGCAAGTGTGTGTGTGTGTGTGTGTGTGTGTGGAAGATAAAACAGGGGTTCTATCACATCCCTCAACACACAGGGACCAACTACATAAAACACCACGAGACACATCTACCTGGGGACTAATAGTTAAGTGACGTAAGAGGGACACACCTTTGATTGGGGGTGTAGCAGAGGAGAGGACGATAGAGTAGTAATGAATAAAGATGAAGGAGAAGAGGTGGATAATTATAGGGTTTGGATTATAGATGAAGAAATTTGTTTTATATCGTAGTGAATAATTATTGTTGAGGTGATGTTGTATGTGTGGTGATGTTGTATGTGTGTTGAGGTGATGTATGTGTGTTGAGGTGATGGTGTATGTGTTGTGGTGTTGTATGTGTGTTGTGGTGTTGTATGTGTGTTGTGGTGTTGTATGTGTGTTGTGGTGTTGTATGTGTGTTGTGGTGTTGTATGTGTGTTGTGTGTTGTATGTGTGTTGTGATGATGTATGTGTGTTGGTGGATGTATGTGTGTTGTGATGATGTATGTGTGTTGTGGTGTTGTATGTGTGTTGTGGTGTTGTATGTGTGTTGAGGTGATGTTGTATGTGTGTTGTGGTGTTGTATGTGTGTTGTGGTGTTGTATGTGTGTTGTGGTGTTGTATGTGTGTTGTGGTGTTGTATGTGTGTTGTGGTGTTGTATGTGTGTTGTGGTGTTGTATGTGTGTTGTGATGATGTATGTGTGTTGTGATGATGTATGTTGTTGTGATGATGTATGTGTGTTGTGTGTTGTGTATGTGTGTTGTGATGATGTATGTGTGTTGAGGGATGTTGTATGTGTGTTGTGGTGTTGTATGTGTGTTGTGATGATGTATGTGTGTTGTGATGATGTATGTGTGTTGTGATGATGTATGTGTGTGTTGGTGTTGTATGTGTTGTGTGATGATGTATGTGTGTTGAGGTGATGTTGTATGTGTGTTGTGGTGTTGTATGTGTGTTGTGGTGTTGTTGTATGTGTGTTGTGGTGTTGTATGTGTGTTGTGGTGTTGTATGTGTGTTGTGGTGTTGTATGTGTGTTGTGGTGTTGTATGTGTGTTGTGGTGTTGTATGTGTGTTGTGATGATGATGTTGATGATGTATGTGTGTTGTGATGATGTATGTGTGTTGTGATGATGTGTATGTGTGTTGTGGTGTTGTATGTGTGTTGAGGTGATGTTGTATGTGTGTTGTGGTGTTGTATGTGTGTTGTGGTGTTGTATGTGTGTTGTGGTGTTGTATGTGTGTTGTGGTGTTGTGTATGTGTGTTGTGGTGTTGTATGTGTGTTGAGGTGATGTTGTATGTGTGTTGGTGATGTTGTATGTGTTGTGATGATGTATGTGTGTTGTGGTGTTGTATGTGTGTTGAGGTGGTTTGTGTTGTGTGGTGTTGTATGTGTGTTGTGTGTTGTATGTGTGTTGTGGTGTTGTATGTGTGTTGTGGTGTTGTATGTGTTGGGTGATGTGTGTATGTGTGTTGTGGTGTTGTATGTGTGTTGTGGATGTTGTATGTGTGTTGTGATGTTGTATGTGTTGAGGTGATGTATGTGGAGGTGATGTGGTGTATGTGTGTTGTGGTGTTGTATGTGTTGTGGTGTTGTATGTGTGTTGGTGTTGTATGTGTGTTGTGATGTTGTATGTGTGTTGTGATGTTGTATGTGTGTTGGGTGATGTTGTATGTGTGTGTGGTGATGATGTATGTGTGTTGTGATGATGTATGTGTGTTGTGGTGTTGTATGTGTGTTGAGGTGATGTATGTGTTGTGGTGTTGTATGTGTGTTGTGGTGTTGTATGTGTGTTGTGGTGTTGTATGTGTGTTGTGGTGTTGTATGTGTGTTGTGGTGTTGTATGTGTGTTGTGATGATGTATGTGTGTTGTGGTGTTGTATGTGTGTTGAGGTGATGCATGTGTGTTGTGGTGTTGTATGTGTGTTGTGTGTTGTATGTGTCTTGTGATGATGTATTGTGTGTTGTGATGATGTGTGTGTTGTGATGATGTATGTGTGTGTTGTGGTGTTGTGTATGTGTGTTGATGATGTATGTGTGTTGTGGTGTTGTATGTGTGTTGAGGTGATGTTGTATGTGTGTTGTGGTGTTGCATGTGTGTTGAGGTGTATGTGTGTTGTGGTGTTGTATGTGTGTTGTGGTGTTGTATGTGTGTGTTGTGATGATGTATGTGTGTTGTGATGATGTATGTGTGTTGTGATGATGTATGTGTTGTGTGTTGTATATGTGTGTTGGTGATGTATGTGTGTTGTGTGGTGTTGTATGTGTGTTGTGGTGTTATGTGTGTTGTGGTGTTGTATGTGTGTTGTGATGATGTGATGTTGTGTTGTGGTGTTGTATGTGTGTGTTGTGGTGTTGTATGTGTGTTGTGGTGTTGTATGTGTGTTGTTGTGTGTTGTATGTGTGTGATGTATGTGTTGATGATGAATGTGTGTTGTGATATGTATGTGTGTTGGTGTTGTATGTGTGTTGAGGTGATGTTGTATGTGTGTTGTGGTGTTGTATGTGTTGTGGTGTTGTGTGTGTTGTGGTGTGTTGTATGTGTGTTGGTGTTGTATGTGTGTTGTGGTGTTGTATGTGTGTTGAGGTGATGTTGTATGTGTGTTGTGATGTTGTATGTGTGTTGTGATGATGTATGTGTGTTGTGGTGTTGTATGTGTGTTGAGGTGTGTTGTATGTGTGTTGTGGTGTTGTATGTGTGTTGTGGTGTTGTATGTGTTGTGGTGTTGTATGTGTGTTGGTGTTGTATGTGTGTTGGTGTTGTATGTGTGTTGAGGTGATGTTGTATGTGTGTTGTGGTGTTGTATGTGTGTTGTGATGTTGTATGTGTGTTGTGATGTTGTATGTGTGTTGAGGTGATGTTGTATGTGTGTTGTGGTGTTGTATGTGTGTTGTGGTGTTGTATGTGTGGTAGTGTGTGTTGTGGTGTTGTATGTGTGTTGAGGTATGTTGTATGTGTTTGTGTTGTATGTGTGTTGTGATTTTGTATGTGTGTTGTGATGTTGTATGTGTGTTGAGGTGATGTTGTATGTGTGTTGTGGTGTTGTATGTGTGTTGAGGTGATGTTGTATGTGTGTTGTGGTGTTGTATGTATGTTAGACTAATCGGTATTGAATTGAAATGCAAAGTAAACTAGAGAAATCAAAGAGACAAACTTGAAAATTACACAGAAACTCTCTTTTAGATATCCTTCGTTAGTGAGCACCATGGAGAAAGTATAAAGAGAATGAACTTTCTTTAACTTTCTTTTCCATTGGTGTTTCTATTTTTCCTGTGTTCAAGTTTACTTTCTCTGTCCACAAGTGATTTGTTTCTCTGTCTAGCCATCGCTTTGAGACCGCCGCATTGTCCTTTGTGGCGTGTGTGTGTGGTGTGTGTGTGTGTGTGTGTGTGTGGTGTGTGTGGTGTGTGTGTGTGTTTGTGTGTGTGTGTGTGGTGTGGTGTGTGTGTGTGTGTGTGTGTGTGTGTGTGTGTGGTGTGTTTGTGTGTGTGTGTGGGGTGTGTGTGTGTGTGGTGTGTGTGTGTGTGTGTGTGTGTGTGTGGTGTGTGTGTGGTGTGTGTGTGTGTGTGTGTGTGTGGTGTGTGTTTGTGTGTGTGTGTGTGTGTTTGTGTGTGTGTGTGTGTGTGGTGTGTGTGTGTGTGTGTGGTGTGTGTGTGTGGTGTGTGTGTGTGTGTGTGTGTGTGTGTGTGTGTGTGTGTGTGTGTGTGTGTGTGTGTGTGTGTGTGTGTGTGTGTGTGTGTGTGTGTGTGTGTGGTGTGTGTGTGTGTGGTAGCAATACGTAACTGAATGAT
>NW_024727877.1:0-8202 GCF_018991925.1 Homarus americanus | reverse complement strand
GAATAAATATATAATGAAATGGACATACACTTAGACAGATGAATATATCAAATAGACAGACAGACACAAGACCCCCCAGGTTGGTATGTCATGGTCCTTCAGTGTGTGGTGATAAATGGCTCGGGTCTTGTGTGTTCGTGGGTCTGCGGGTCTCTGAATTTTCTAAAAGTTATTATTACTTTTTCTTCGTCAGTAATGTATAGGAGTGATGCTCAAGGTTCCTTTATTAACGGTGGGTCTCTCTCTCTCTCTCTCTCTCTCTCTCTCTCTCTCTCTCATGATAAAAAACTGATCGACTTGTACCTGTGGTTCTTGTTTGTGTTTTAATTGTTAATTAAATACAACTTTCTATCTTATTTCTAATTTCTACTGTTGTTCCAGCCACATGTTGTATTGTTAATAATAATAACAATAAAAATAATAATAATAATAATAATAATAATAATAATAATAATAATACGGTAATAATAATAATAAAAATAATGATGATAATAAAAATAAATGAGACGATAATTATTAAAATATAGAGGCAGGAGGAGGAAGAGGGAAGGAATGATGATAGTTGAGAAGATGACAATAGTAGTGATAATGCTGGTTGTGGTAGTGATGGTAATATTATACACGTAACAATAATGGTTGTCCTTCGCGTACGAGCATGGCCGGCTCTAGAGCAACCTAGGCGAGAATTTGTTTAAGGTGTTAGAATCTGTCGCCAACACCACAACCACACCCTAAGTTAACGAGTTGTATGACCCAGTTTCAATGAATAGTCCGAGAAGACCGGACAAGTCTGCAACTGCACTGGCTAACCATTTTTCCAGAATAAAATCCGCAAATCGATTAACATCCAGCTTCCCATTTACTGGTAAATAGAAAGCCAAATGACGTAAAAAAAATGCTCATAGTTTCACTCTGTCCGGGAATCGAACAGGGGTCCACTCCCTTGCAAGGCGAGCATGCTGACTATTACACCACAGGTTGCCAAAATCACGTTTAGTAAAAAAATTTTTTTTTTTTTCGTGCTGGTCAAGCCCCGACCAGAGGTTAGCTAGAGCCCCGGACAACTCTTTCGGAGCTTGACCAGCACGTGGTATTGGTATTATTATCTCGACTTGATTATATGATTCAAATTCACTTGTGAGTTTTTCAATGTTTTGTTTTGTATAATATTTACTTATTCTAAGTTAAATGTTAACAAATAAATGACTTAAATAATACGAAAACAAACAAATAAAAGCGGAACTCCACCTAATATATACTGTATGTTACACTAAATAGGGATAATTGGCCATTAGTGATAACTTCTATAGCATCTATTTATAGCCTTTGACTGGCATTACAAACGATCCTAGATCAGTATACATATAATGAATACCTTTCATAGACAACCTGATCCAGACCTATCCCAACCAATCCACCTTAGCCTAACCTAACCTAACGTAACCTAACGTAATCTAGCCTTCTTGTTCTTGTTCTTGTTCTTCTTGTTGTCGTCGTCGTCGTCGTCGTCGTCGTCGTCGTTGTTGTTGTACCACCATCATCAACTTAATTAAAATTCAAACGCCTTAACCTTACACACTGTGACCCTGGGTTGGAGAGGGGGGAGGGCGGGGGAAGACTCACCTAAATCACCCAGCAGGCGTTTTGTGACACCCAACAAGTGACCTTTGGGTGGGGGCAGTTTTCTCGCCAGATCTAGACCAGTGGGCAGTGTTAACCCCCAAAGGTCACCGAGGCAGGAGTGACCTTTGGGAAGTTTTGGGATTATAAATAGTGTTGTAGGAGGTGGTGGTGGAGGTGGTAGGTTAGTGAAGTCCTTGGTGGTGGTGGTTTGTTGAAGAGGGTCTGTTTTTTTATTGTTTTTATGTTTGTTTGATTGTTTTTGTGTATGTTTGTTTGTTTTATTGTTTGTTTGTATGTTTTATAGTTTGTTTGTTTTGTTTTATTCTTCTTTTGACCGTTTTATTGTTTGTTTGATTGTTTGTTTGTTTTATTGTTTGTTGGTATGTTTGTTTGTTTTATTGTTTTTTTGTTTTATTGTTTGTTTTTTAGAATGATGTTTTTTGTGGTGTCATTATTGTTTGTGTTGTGTTGTTGCTTGCTTGTTTGTTTGCGATGTGTTGTTTGTTTGTAGTTGGTGTGTGAGAGAGAGAGCCAGGGACTCTCTCTCTCTCTCTCTCTCTCTCTCTTTCTCTTTCTCTCATGATAAAAAACTGATCGACTTGTAACTGTGGTTCTTGTTTGTGTTTTAATTGTTAATTTAATACAACTTTTTTATCATATTTCTAATTTCTACTGTTGTTCCAGCCACATGTTGTATTGTTAATAATAATAATAATAATACGGTAATAATAATAGTAAAAATAATGATAATAATAATAATTGAGACGATAATTATTAAAATATGGAGGCAGGAGGAGGAAGAGGGAAGGAATGATGATAGTTGAGAAGATGACAATAGTAGTGATAATGCTGGTTGTGGTAGTGATGGTAATATTATACACGTAACAATAATGGTTGCCTTTCGTGTACGAGGATGGCCGGCTCTAGAGCAACCTAGGCTTGAATTTGTTGAAGGTGTTAGAATCTGTTGCCAACACGACAACCACACCCTAAGTTAACGAGTTGTATGACCCAGTTTCAATGAATAGTCCGAGAAGACCGGACAACTCGGCAACTGCACTGGCTAACCATTATTCCAGAATAAGATCCGCAAATCGATTAACATCCAGGTTCCCATTTACTGGTAAATAGAAAGCCAAATGACGTAAAAAAAATGCTCATAGTTTCACTCTGTCCGGGAATCGAACATGGGTCCACTCCCTTGCAAGGCGAGCAGGCTGATTATTTCACCACAGGTTGCCAAAATCACGTTTAGTAAAATTTTTTTTTTTTTTTCGTGCTGGTCAAGCCCCGACCAGAGGTTAGCTAGACCCCCGGACAACTCTTTCGGAGCTTGACCAGCACGTGGTATTGGTAATATTATCTCGACTTGATTATATGTTACAAATTCACTTGTGAGTTTTTCAATGTTTTGCTTTGTTTATTATTTACTTATTCTAAGCTAAATTTTAACAAATAAATGACTTAAATAATACGAAAACAAACAAATAAAAGCGGAACTCCACCTAATATATACTGTATGTTACACTAAATAGGGATAATTGGCCATTAGTGATAACTTCTATGTATTTATCTTTTCTAGAAGCTTTTGACTGGCCATAAACGATCCTGTAGATCATAAATATACATATAAATGAATACCTTCATGCATAATGTAACCTGACCAGACCTAACCTAACTTAACCTAATCTAGCCTAACCTAACCTAACGTAACCTAACGTAATCTAGCCTTCTTGTTCTTGTTCTTGTTCTTCTTGTTCTTGTTCTCCTCCTCCTCCTCCTCCTCCTCCTCCTCCTCCTCCTCCTCTGCATTATATCATCATCAACTAAATTAAAATTCAAACGCCTTAACCTTACACACTGTGACCCTGGGTTGGAGAGGGGGGATGGGGGAGGGCAGGGGAAGACTCACCTAAATCACCCAGCAGGCGCTTTGTTACACCCAACAAGTGACCTTTGGGTGGGGGCAGTTTTCTCGCCAGATCTAGACCAGTGGGCAGTGTTAATCCCCAAAGGTCACCGAGGCAGGAGTGACCTTTGGGAAGTTTTGGGATTATAAATAGTGTTGTAGGAGGTGGTGGTGGAGGTGGGAGGTTAGTGAAGTCCTTGGTGGTGGTGGTTTGTTGAAGAGGGTCTGTTTTTTTTATTGTTTTTATGTTTGATTGTTTTTATGTGTTTGTTTGTTTTATTGTTTGTTTGTTTATTTTATTGTTTGTTTGTTTTATTTGATTCTTCGTTTGTTCGTTTTATTGTTTGTTTGTTTGATTGTGTTTGTTTTATTGTTTGTTGGTATGTTTGTTTGTTTTATTGTTTTTGTTTGTTTTATTGTTTGTTTTTAGAATGATGTTTTTTGTGGTGTCATTATTGTTTGTGTTGTGTTGTTTCTTGCTAGGTTTGTTTGTGATGTGTTGTTTGTTTGTGGTTGGTGTGAGAGAGAGAGAGAGAGAGAGAGAGAGAGAGAGAGAGAGTATCAACACAATTTCCATACCATATATTTGCCAACAACTTTGTCATAACGTAACAGTGAGCCAGGGACTCTCTCATGATAAAAAACTGATCGACTTGTACCTGTGGTTCTTGTTTGTGTTTTAATTGTTAATTTAATACAACTTTTTATCTTATTTCTAATTTCTACTGTTGTTGCAGCCACATGTTGTATTGTTAATAATAATAATAATAATAATAATAATAATAATAATAATAATAATAATAAAAATAATGATGATAATAATAATAATTGAGACGATAATTATTAAATTATGGAGGCAGGAGGAGAGGGAAGGAATGATGATAGTTGAGAAGATGACAATGGTAGTGATAATGCTGGTTGTGGTAGTGATGGTAATATTACACACGTAACAATAATGGTTGCCCTTCGTGTACGAGGATGGCCGGCTCTAGAGCAACCTAGGCGTGAATTTGTTTAAGGTGTTAGAATCTGTCGCCAACACCACAACCACACCCTAAGTTAACGAGTTGTATGACACAGTTTCAATGAATAGTCCGAGAAGACCTGACAACTCGGCAACTGCACTGGCTAACCATTATTCCAGAATAAGATCCGCAAATCAATTAACATCTACGTTCCCATTTACTGGTAAATAGAAAGCCGTATGAGGTAAAAAAAAATGCTCATAGTTTCACTCTGTCCGGGAATCGAATAGGTGTCCACTCGCTTGCAAGGCGAGCATGTTGACTATTACACCACAGGTTGCCAAAATCACGTTTAGTAAAAAAATTTTTTTTTTTTTTTTTCGTGCTGGTCAAGCCCTGACCAGAGGTTAGCTAGACCCCCGGACAACTCTTTCGGAGCTTGACCAGCACGTGGTATTGGTAATATTATCTCGACTTGATTATATGTTACAAATTCACTTGTGAGTTTTTCAATGTTTTGTTTTGTTTATTATTTACTTATTCTAAACTAAATGTTAACAAATAAATGACTTAAATAATACGAAAACAAACAAATAAAAGCGGAACTCCACCTAATATATACTGTATGTTACACTAAATAGGGATAATTGGCCATTAGTGATAACTTCTATGTATTAATCTTTTCTAGAAGCCTTTGACTGGCCATAAACGATCCTGTAGATCATAAATATACATATAAATGAATACCTTCATGCATAATGTAACCTGACCAGACCTAACCTAACTTAACCTAATCTAGCCTAACCTAACCTAACGTAACCTAACGTAATCTAGCCTTCTTGTTCTTGTTCTTGTTCTTCTTCTTCTTGTTCTTGTTCTCCTCCTCCTCCTCCTCCTCCTCCTCCTCCTCCTCCTCCTCTGCATTATATCATCATCAACTAAATTAAAATTCAAACGCCTTAACCTTACACACTGTGACCCTGGGTTGGAGAGGCGGGATGGGGGAGGGCGGGGGAAGACTCACCTAAATCACCCAGCAGGCGCTTTGTGACACCCAACAAGTGACCTTTGGGTGGGGTCAGTTTTCTCGCCAGATCTAGACCAGTGGGCAGTGTTAACCCCCAAAGGTCACCGAGGCAGGAGTGACCTTTGGAAAGTTTTTGGATTATAAATAGTGTTGTAGGAGGTGGTGGTGGAGGTGGTAGGTTAGTGAAGTCCTTGGTGGTGGTGGTTTGTTGAAGAGGGTCTGTTTTTGTTATTGTTTTTATGTTTGTTTGATTTTTATGTATGTTTGTTTTATTGTTTGTTTGTATGTTTTATTGTTTTTTGTTTTGTTTTATTCTTCGTTTGTTTGTTTTATTGTTTGTTTGTATGTTTTATTGTTTTTTGTTTTGTTTTATTCTTCGTTTGTTCGTTTTATTGCTTGTTGGTATGTTTGTTTGTTTTATTGTTTGTAGGTATGTTTGTTTTATTGTTTGTTGGTATGTTTGTTTGTTTTATTGTTTGTTTTTTAGAATGATCTTTTTTGTGGTGTCATTATTGTTTGTGTTGTGTTGTTGCTTGCTTGTTTGTTTGTGATGTGTTGTTTGTTTGTGGTTGGTGTGTGTGTGTGTGTGAGAGAGAGAGAGAGAGAGAGAGAGAGAGAGTATCAACACAATTTCCATACCATATATTTGCCAACAACTTTGTCATAACGTAACAGTGAGCCAGGGACACTCTCTCTCTCTCTCTCTCTCTCTCTCTTATGATAAAAAACTGATCGACTTGTACCTGTGGTTCTTGTTTGTGTTTTAATTGTTAATTTAATACAACTTTTTATCTTATTTCTAATTTCTACTGTTGTTCCAGCCACATGTTGTATTGTTAATAATAATAATAATAATAATAAATAATAATAATACGGTAATAATAATAATAAAAATAATAATTGAGACGATAATTATTAAAATATGGAGGCAGGAGGAGGAAGAGGGAAGGAATGATGATAGTTGAGAAGATCACAATAGTAGTGATAATGCTGTCTTGTGGTAGTGATGGTAATATTACACACGTAACAATAATGGTTGGCCTTTGTGTACGAGGTTGGCCGGCTCTAGAGCAACCTAGGCGTGAATTTGTTTAAGGTGTTAGAATCTGTCGCCAACACCACAACCACACCCTAAGTTAACGAGTTGTATGACACAGTTTCAATGAATAGTCCGAGAAGACCGGACAACTCGGCAACTGCACTGGCTAACCATTATCTTCAGAATAAGATCCGCAAATCGATTAACATTCAGGTTCCCATTTACTGGTAAATAGAAAGCCAAATGACGTAAAAAAAATTTTTTTCATAGTTTCACTCTGTCCGGGAATCGAACAGGGGTCCACTCGCTTGCAAGGCGAGCATGTTGACTATTACACCACAGGATGCCAAAATCACGTTTAGTAAAAAAAATTTTTTTTTTTGTTCGTGCTGGTCAAGCCCCGACCAGAGGTTAGCTAGACCCCCGGACAACTCTTTCGGAGCTTGACCAGCACGTGGTATTGGTAATATTATCTCGACTTGATTATATGTTACAAATTTACTTGTGAGTTTTTCAATGTTTTGTTTTGTTTATTATTTACTTATTCTAAGCTAAATTTTAACAAATATATGACTTAAATAATACGAAAACAAACAAATAAAAGCGGAACTCCATCTAATATATACTGTATGTTACACTAAATAGGAATAATTGGCCATTAGTGATAACTTCTATGTATTTATCTTTTCTAGAAGCCTTTGACTGGCCATAAACGATCCTGTAGATCATAAGTATACATATAAATGAATACCTTCATGCATAATGTAACCTGACCAGACCTAACCTAACTTAACCTAATCTAGCCTAACCTAACCTAACGTAATCTAGCCTTCTTCTTGTTCTTGTTCTTCTTGTTCTTGTTCTCCTCCTCCTCCTCCTCCTCCTCCTCCTCCTCTGCATTATATCATCAACAACTAAATTAAAATTCAAACGCCTTAACCTTACACACTGTGACCCTGGGTTGGAGAGGGGGGAGGGCGGGGGAAGACTCACCTAAATCACCCAGCAGGCGCTTTGTGACACCCAACAAGTGACCTTTGGGTGGGGGCAGTTTTCTCGCCAGATCTAGACCAGTGGGCAGTGTTAACCCCCAAAGGTCCCCGAGGCAGGAGTGACCTTTGGGAAGTTTTGGGATTATAAATAGAGTTGTAGGAGGTGGTGGTGGAGGTGGTAGGTTAGTGAAGTCCTTGGTGGTGGTGGTTTGTTGAAGAGGGTCTGTTTTTTATTGTTTTTATGTTTGTTTGATTGTTTTTATGTATGTTTGTTTGTTTTATTGTTTGTTTGTATGTTTTATTGTTTGTTTGTTTTGTTTTATTCTTCGTTTGTTCGTTTTATTGTTTGTTTGATTGTTTGTTTGTTTTATTGTTTGTTGGTATGCTTGTTTGTTTTATTGTTTTTGTTTGTTTTATTGTTTGTTTTTTAGAATGATGTTTTTTGTGGTGTCATTATTGTTTGTGTTGTGTTGTTGCTTGCTTGTTTGTTTGTGATGTGTTGTTTGTTTGTGGTTGGTGTGTGTGTGTGTGAGAGAGAGAGACACACACAGAGAGAGAGAGAGAGAGAGAGAGTATCAACACAATTTCCATACCATATATTTACCAACAACTTTGTCATAACGTAACAGTGAGCCAGGGACTCTCTC
>NW_024727876.1:0-10689 GCF_018991925.1 Homarus americanus | reverse complement strand
TGATCTAGTATACCAAAGGCCCCTGATCGAGTATAACAAAGTCCCCTGATTGAGTATAACAAATGCCCCTTAACGAGAAAAACAAAGACCCCTGATCGAGTATAACAAAGTCCCCTGATTGAGTATATCAAAGTCCCCTGATCGAGTATAACAACGTCCCCTGATAGAGTATAACAAAGCCCCATGATCGAGTATAGCAAAGTCCCCTGATCGAGTATATTAAAGTCCCCTAATCGAGTATAACAAAGTCCACTGATCAAGTATAAAAAGATCCCTCATCGAGTATAAGAAAGTCTCCTGATCGAGAATAACAAAGTCCCCTCATCGAGTATAACAAAGTCACCTGAACGAATATAACAAAGCCCCCTGAACGAGTATAACTAAGCCCCCTGAACGAGTATAACAAAGATACCTGATCGAGTATAACAAAGTGCCCTGATAGAGTATAACAAAGTCCCCTGATCGAATATAACAAAGCCCACTGATCGAGAATAACAAAGCCCCCTGATCGAGTATAACAAAGTCCCCTGATCGAGTATAATAACGTCCCCTGATCCAGTATAATAAAGTCCCCTGATCGAGTATAACAAAATCCCATGATCGAGTGTAACAAAGTCCCCTGATCGAGTGCAACAAAGTCCCCTGATCGAGTATAACAAAGGCCCCTCATCGAGTATAACAAAGTCCCCTGATCGAGTATAACAAAGTCCCTTCATCGAGTATAACAAAGGCCCCTCATCGAGTATAAAAAAGTCCCCTGATCGAGTATAATAACGTCCACTGATCGAGTTTAACAAAGTCCCCTGATCGAGTATAACAAAGTCCCCTGATCGAGTATAAGAAAGGCCCCTCATCGAGTATAACAAAGTTCCCTCATCGAGTATAATAACGTCCCCTGATCGAGTATAACAAAGTCCACTCATCGAGTTTAACAAAGGCCCCTCATCGAGTATAACAAAGTCCCCTGATCGAGTATATAACAACGTCCCCCTGATAGAGTATATAAATAAAGCCCGCTGATCGAGTAGAGCAAGGAAAGTCCCCTGATCGAGTATATTAAAGTCCCCTGATCGAGTATAACAAAGACCACTATCGAGTATAAAAAGTCCCCTCATCGAGTATAAGAAAGTCTCCTGATCGAGAATAACAAAGTCCCATGATCGAGTATAACAAAGTCACCTGAACGAGTATAACAAAGCCCCCTGAACGAGTATAACAAAGATACCTGATCGAGCATAAAAAGTGCCCTGATAGAGTATAACAAAGTTCCCTAATCGAGTATAGCAAAGTCCAATGATCGAGTATATTAAAGTCCCCTGATCGAGTATAACAAAGTCCACTGATCGAGTATAACAAAGACCCCTGATCAAGTATAACAAAGCCCCCTGATCGAGTATAACAAAGCTACCTCATCGAGTATAACAAAAGCCCCTGATCGAGCATAACAAAGTCCCCTGATCAAGTATAACAAAGACCCCTGATCGAGTAGAACAAAGCTCCCCAACGAGGATAACAAAGATCCCCTGATCGAGTATAAATAAAGTCCCCTGATAGAGTATAATAAAGTCCCCTGGATCGAGTATAACAAAGCCCCTCATCGAGTATAACAAAGGCCCTGATCGAGTACATAAAGGCCCCTCTACTGAGTAAAACAAAGGCCCCTGATCGAGTATAACAAAGTCCCCTTCTCAAGAATAACAAAGCCCCTCATCGTGTATAACAAAATCCCCTCATCGAGTGTAACAAAGTCCCCTGATCAAGTATAACAAAGTCCCCTGATCGAGTATAACAAAGGCCCCTTATCGAGTATAACAAAGTCCCCTGATCGATTGTAACAAAGGCTCCTCATCGATTATAACAAAGGCCCCTGATCGAGTATAACAAAGTCCCCTGATCGAGTATAACAAAGTCCCCTGGTCAAACATAACAAAGCCCCCTCATCGAGTATTGCAAAGTCCAATGATCAAGTATATTAAAGTCCCCTGATCGAGTATAACAAAGTTCACTGATCGTATATAACAAAGACCCCTGATCAAGTATAACAAAGCCCCCTCATCGAGTATAACAAAGCCCCCTAATCGAGTATAACAAAGGACCTCATCAAGTACAACAAAGTCCCCTGATCGAGTATAACAAAGTCCCCTGATTGAGTATAACAAAGGCCCCTTATCGAGTATAAAAAAGTCCCCTGATCGAGTGTAACAAAGGCTCCTCATCGAGGATAACAAAGTCCCCTGATCGAGTATAACAAAGTCCCCCGATCGAGAATAACAAAGGCCCTCATCGAGTATAACAAAGTCCCCTGATTGAGTAAAACAAAGGCCCCTAGTCGAGTATAACAAAGTCTCCTGATCAAGAATACCAAAGAACCCTGATCGAGTATAACAAAGTCCACTAGATCCAGTATAACAAAGTCATCTGATAGAGTAAAACAAAGGCCCCTCATCGAGTATAACAAAGTCCCCTGATCGAGTATAACAAAGTCCACTGATCGAGTAAAACAAAGCCCCTTGATCTAGCATAACAAAGTCCCCTGATCGAGTATAACAAAGTCCCTGATCAAACATAACAAAGGCCCCTCATCGAGTATAACAAAGTCCCCTGATCGAGTATAACAATGGCCCCTTATCGAGTATATTAAAGTCCCCTGATCGAGTATAACAAAGTCCACTGATCGAGTATATCAAAGACCCCTGATCAAGTATAACAAAGCCCCCTCATCGAGTATAACAAAGCCCCCTGATCGAGTATAACAAAGGCCCCTCATCAAGTACAACAAAGTCCCCTGATCGAGTATAACAAAGTCCCCTGATTGAGTATAACAAATGCCCCTTATCGAGTATAACAAAATCCCCTGATCGAGTGTAACAAAGGCTCCTCATCGAGTATAACAAAGTCCCCTGATCGAGTATAACAAAGTCCCCCGATCGAGTATAACAAAGGCCCTCATCGAGTATAACAAAGTCCCCTGATTGAGTAAAACAAAGTCATCTGATAGAGTAAAACAAAGGCCCCACATCGAGTATAACAAAGTCCCCTGATTGAGTATAACAAAGTCCACTGATCGAGTATAACAAAGCCCCTTGATCGAGCATAACAAAGTCCCCTGATCGAGTATAATAACGTCCCCTGATCGAGTATAACAAAGGCCCCTGATCGAGTATAATAAAGTCCCTGATCGAGAGCAATAAAGTCCCCTGATCGAGTATAACAAAGGCCCTAATCGATGAGTATAACAAAGTCCCTGATTGGAGTATAACAAAGTCCCTGATCGAGTATAACAAAGGCCCCTGATCGAGTATAACAAAGGACCCTGATCGAGTATAACAAAGGCCCTCATCGAGTATAACAAAGCCCCCTAATCGAGTATAACAAAGCCCTGATCGAGTATAACAAAGTCTCTGATCGAGTATAACAAAGGCCCTTGATCGAGTATAACAAAGGCCCCTGATCGAGTATACCAAAGGCCCCTGATTGAGTATAACAAAGTCCCCTCATCGAGTATAACAAAGGCCCCTTATCGAGTAAAACAAAGACCCCTTTTCGAGTATAACAAAGTCCCCTGATCGAGTATATCAAAGTCCCCTAATCGAGTATAACAACGTCCCCTGATAGAGTATAACAAAGCCCCCTGATCGAGTATAGCAAAGTCCCCTGATCGAGTATATTAAAGTCCCCTGATCGAGTATAACAAAGTCCACTGATCACGTATAAAAAGATCCCTCATCGAGTATAAGAATGTCTCCTGATCGAGAATAACAAAGTCCCCTGATCGAGTATAACAATGTAACCTGAACGAATATAACAAAGCCCCCTGAACGAGTATAACTAAGCCCCCTGAACGAGAATATCAAAGATACCTGATCGAGTATAACAAAGTGCCCTGATAGAGTATAACAAAGTCCCCTGATCGAGTATAACAAAGCCCACTGATCGAGTATAACAAAGCCCCGTGATCGAGTATAACAAAGTCCCCTGATCGAGTATAATAACGTCCCCTGATCCAGTATAATAAAGTCCCCTGATCGAGGTATAACAAAATCCCTAGTCCTGTGTAACAAAGTCCCTGATCGAGTGTAACAAAGTCCCCTGATCGAGTATAGCAAAGTCCACTGATCGAGTATAACAAAGACCCTGATCAAGAATATAACAAAGCCCCTCATCGAGTATAACAAAGCCCTGATCGAGTATAACAAAGGCCCCTCATCAGTACAACAAAGTCCCTGATCGAGTATAACAAAGTCCCCTTATTGAGTATAACAAAGGCCCCTTATCGAGTATAACAAAGTCCCCTGATCGATTGTAACAAAGGCTCCTCATCGAGTATAACAAAGTCCCCTCATCGAGTATAACAAAGTCCCCAGATCGAGTATAACAAAGGCCCTCATCGAGTATAACAAAGTCCCCCGATCGAGTATAACAAAGTCCCCTAATCGAGTATAACAAAGTCCCCTGATCAAGAATAACAAAGAACCCTGATCGAGTATAACAAAGTCCCTGATCCAGTATAACAAAGTCAATGTCCCCATCGAGTATAACAAAGTCCCTGATCGAGTATAACAAAGTCCACTGATCGAGTAAAACAAAGCCCCTTGATCGAGCATAACAAAGTCCCCTGATCGAGTATAACAAAGTCCCCTGATCAAACATAACAAAGGCCCCTCATCGAGTATAACAAAGTCCCCTGATCGAGTATAACAATGGCCCCTTATCGAGTATAACAAGGCCCCTCATCGAGTACAACAAAGTCCCCAGATCGAGTATAACAAAGTCCACTGATCCAGTATAACAAAGCCCCTTGTAGAGCATAACAAAGTCCCCTGATCGAGTATAACAAAGTCCCCTGATCAAACATAACAAAGGCCCCTCATCGAGTATAACAAAGTCCCCTGATCGAGTATAACAATGGCCCCTTATCGAGTATAACAAGGCCCCTCATCGAGTATAACAAAGCCCCTGATCGAGGTACAACAAAGTCCCTGATCGAGTATAACAGAGTCCCCTCATCCAAGTATAACAAAGGCCCCTCATCCCGAGTATAGCAAAGTCCCTTATCGAGTATAATAGCGTCACCTGATCAGGTATAACAAATTCCCCTGATCAGTATGCGAGTCCCTGTTCGAAGGTGCTTAACAAAGTCTCCTGATCAGGTATAACAAAGGCCCCTCATCAGGTATAACAAAGTCCCTGATCGAGTATAATAACGTCCCCTGATCAGGTATAACAAGGGCCCGCTTGATCCGAGTGTAAAGTACCCTGATCAAGTATAACAAAGTCCCCGATCGAGTATAACAAAGGCCACTGATCGCGTATAACAAAGTCCCCAGATTGAGTATAACAAAGTCCCCTGATCGAGTATAACAAAGGCCCCTGATCGAGTATAACAAAGTACCTGATCGAGTATAACAAAAGGCCCCTCATCGAGTATAATAACAAAGCCCCTAATCGAGTACAAGCAAAGCCCCTGATCGAGTATAATAAAGCCCCCTGATCGAGTATAGCAAGGCCCTGATCAGTATAACAAAGGCCCCTGATCTAGTATACCAAAGGCCCCTGATCGAGTATAACAAAGTCCCCTGATCGAGTATAACAAAGGCCCCTTAACGAGTAAAACAAAGACCCCTGATCGAGTATAACAAAGTCCCTGATCGAGTATATCAAAGTCCCCTGATCGAGTATAACAACGTCCCCTGATAGAGTATAACAAAGCCCCATGATCGAGTATAGCAAATTCCCCTGATCGAGTATATTAAAGTCCCCTGATCGAGTATAACAAAGTCCACTGATCAAGTATAAAAAGATACCTCATCGAGTATAAGAAAGTCTCCTGATCGAGAATAACAAAGTCCCCTGAACGAGTATAACAAAGTCACCTGAACGAATATAACAAAGCCCCCTGAACGAGTATAACTAAGCCCCTGAACGAGTATAAAAAGATACCTGATCGAGTATAACAAAGTGCCCTGATAGAGTATAACAAAGTCCCCTGATCGAGTATAACAAAGCCCACTGATCGAGAATAACAAAGCCCCCTGATCGAGTATAACTAAGTCCCCTGATCGAGTATAATAACGTCCCCTGATCCAGTATAATAAAGTCCCCTGATCGAGTATAACAAAATCCCATGATCGAGTGTAACAAAGTCCCCTGATCGAGTGTAACAAAGTCCCCTGATCGAGTATAACAAAGGCCCCTCATCGAATATAACAAAGTCCCCTGATCGAGTATAACAAAGTCCCCTCATCGAGTATAACAAAGGCCCCTCATCGAGTATAAAAAAGTCCCCTGATCGAGTATAATAATGTCCACTGATCGAGTATAACAAAGTCCCCTGATCGAGTATAAGAAAGGCCCCTCATCGAGTATAACAAAGCCATCGAGTATAATAACTCCCCTGATCGAGTATAACAAAGTCATAACAAAAAGTTCCATGATCGAGTATAACAAAAGTCCCTCACATCAGATATAACAAGTCCCCTCATCCCAGGTATAAAAAAGTCCCCTGATCGAGTAAAACAAAGTCCCCTGATAGAGAATAACAAAGTCCCCTCATCGAGTATAACAAAGCCCCCTGATCGAGTATAACAAAGCCCCCTGAACGAGTATAACAAAGTCCCCTGATCGAGTATAACAAAGTCCCCCTGATAGAGTATAACAAAGTCCCCTGATCGAGTAGAACAAAGTCCCCTCATCGAGTATAACAAAGTCCCCTGATCGAGTATAACAAAGATCGAGTATAACAAAGTCCCCTGATCAAACATAACAAAATCGAGTATAACAAAGTCCCCTCATCGAGTACAACAAAGTCCCCTCATCGAGTATAACAAAGTCCCCTGATCGAGTATAACAAAGTCTGATCGAGTATAACAAAGTCCCCTGATCGAGTATAACAAGAGTCCCTGATCGAGTATAACAAAGTCCCCTGATCGAGTATAACAAAATCGAGTATAACAAAGTCCCCTCATCGAGTATAACAAAGTCCCCTGATCGAGTATAACAAAGTCCCCTGATCGAGTATAACAAAGTCCCCTGATAAAGTATAACAAAGCCCTGATCGAGTATAACAAAGTATCCCTGATCGAGTATAACAAAGCCCCCTGATCGAGTATAACAAAGTCCCCTGATCGAGTATAACAAAGTCCCCTGATCGAGTATAACAAAGGCCCCTCATCGAGTATAACAAAGTCCCCTAATCGAGTATAACAAAGTCCCCTGAACGAGTATAACAAAGGCCCTCATCGAGTATAACAAAGTCCCCTGATCGAGTATAACAAAGGGCCCTGATCGAGTATAACAAAGTCCCCTGATCGAGTATAACAAAGCCCCCTGATCGAGTAAAACAAAGTCCTCGAGATCGAGTATAACAAAGTCCCTGAAGTATAACAAAGTCATCTCGATTATAACAAGTCCCCTGATAGTAAACAAAGGCCCCTCATCGAGTATAAGAAAGGCCCCTTATCGAGTATAACAAAGTCCCTGATCGAGTATAACAAAGTCCCCTTTTCGATTATAACAAAGCCCCTTATCGAGTATACAAAGTCACCTGATCGAGTATAACAAAGGCCCCTCATCTCCCCTATCGAGTATAACAAAGTCCCCTGATCGAGTATAACAAATTCCCCTGATCGAGTACAACAAAGTCCCCTGATCGAGTATAACAAAGATCGAGTATAACAAAGCCCCTGATCGAGTATAACAAAAAGTCCCCATCGAGTATAACAAAGTCCCCGATCGAGGATAACAAAATCGAGTATAACAAAGTCCCCTGATCGAGTGGTATAACCAAAGTCCCCTGATCGATTTATAATAAAGCCCTGATCGAGAAAGTATAACAAGGCCCCTCAGTATGAAGTTGACAGTAAAAAGCCCCTGATCGAGTATAACAAAGTTCCTGAACGTGTATAACAAAGCCTCCTCATCAGTATAAAAGCCCTGATCGAGTATAACAAAGTCCCTGATCGAGTATAACAAAGGCCCCTGATCGAGTTTAACAAAGGCCCCTCATCGAGTATAACAAAGTCCCCTGATCGAGTATAACAAAGACGCCTGAACGAGTATAACAAATGCCCCTGATCGAGTATAACAAAGTTCCCTGATCGAGTATAACAAAGCCCCTCATCGAGTATAACAAAGACCCCCTGAATAACAAAGATCGAGTATAACAAAGTCCCCTGATCGAGTATAACAAAGACCCTCGAGTAAAACAAAGAGTATAACAAAGACCCCTGATCGAATATCGTCCCATAAGATTATAACAAAGCCCCCTGATCGAGTATAACAAAGTCCCCTGATCGAGTCCTGATCGAGTATAACAAAGTCCCCTGATCGAGTATAACAAAGTCCCCTGATCGAGTATAACAAAGGCCTGATCGTATAACAAAGCCCCCTGATCGAGTAAAACAAAGCCCTTGATCGAGTATAACAAAGTCCCCTCATCAAGTATATAAAAAGATCCCCTGATCGAGTATAACAAAGTATAACAAAAATCCCCTGATCGAGTATAACAAAAAGTATAACCCCTATCGAGTATAACAAAACAACTCCCCTGAGTATAACAAAATAGGCCCCCCCGAGTATAACAAAGAGTATAAACAATGAGTATAACAAAGTCTGATCGATATTCCCTAATCGCTAACAAAGGCCCCTCATCGAGTATAACAAAGAGTATAAGAGTAAAAAAGTCCATGATCGAGAGTAACAAAAGTCCTCATCGAGTATAACAAAGTCCTGATCGAGGTATAACAAAGAAGTCCCCTGATCGAGTATAACAAAGGCTCCTCATCGAGTATAACAAAGGCCCTGAAGTATAACAAAGTCCCTGATCGAGTATAACAAAGTCCCCTCATCGAGTATAACAAAAGCCCCTCATCGAGTATAACAAAGTCCCCTCATCGAGTATAACAAAGCCCCCTGATCGAGTAGAGCAAAGTCCCCTGATCGAGTATATTAAAGTCCCCTGATCGAGTATAACAACAACCACTATCGAGAATAAAAAGTCTTCTCATCGAGTATAAGAAAGTCTCCTGATCGAGAATAACAAAGTCCCCTGATCGAGTATAACAAGGTCACCTGAACGAGTATAACAAAACCCCCTGAACGAGGATAACAAAGATACCTGATCGAGTATAAAAAGTGCCCTGATAGAGTATAACAAAGTTCCCTGATCGAGTATAACAAAGTCCACTGATCGAGTATAACAAAGACCCCTCATCAAGTATAACAAAGTCCCCTGATCGAGTATAACAAAGTCCCCTGATCGAGTATAACAAAGGCCCCTTATCGAGTATAACAAAGTCCCCTGATCGAGTGTAACAAAGGCTCCTCATCGAGTATAACAAAGTCCACTGATCGAGTATAACAAAGTCCATTGATCGAGTATAACAAAGCCCCTTGATCGAGCATAACAAAGCTCCCTCATCGAATATAACAAAGTCCCCTTATCGAGTATAACAAATGCTCCTCATCGAGTATATCAAAGGCCCCTGATCGAGTATAACAAAGTCCCCTGATCGAGTATAACAAACTCCCCTGATCGATTATAACAAAGGCCCCTCATCGAGTATAACAAAGTCCCCTGATCGAGTATATTAACGTCCCCTGATCGAGTATAACAAAGTCCCCTGATCGAGTATAACAAAGTCCCCTGATTGAATCGGCTGCTTGTCCAATTAACCAGTCCGTTCACACATATTTATATTTGGGTTTTAAGTAACGAAACCCAAAAGGTAGTTCCTTTGTTTTATTATAAAAGGTTGTATATATAATTCCTGAGTGTATATCAACCGTAAGTCTCACTGTCTAGGAGTGAATGAGAAAGGGACGGCGTTTATGTATGATAAACGTTAGGTCACGTCCTTACGATATGAGTTGTGGTGAGCTACTGAAGCTTAGGGGCATCGCAGTGCGTACTTACAGAAATGCTGAGCTATGGGTCTCGCCCTCTTGGGTAAGTTGCCCGCTCACGTGTCCATCTCATGTCTTACTCATAGACAGTGGAAAGTTACAGGGTGGTGAATCTGAATATAATATCAGATGTATTGACCCATTTATATAATACGTTCTGTTGATGAGACAGGGGCCTATTACATCGCTCGGTCACCTACCAGCCGAGCTCAGTGAGGCCTAAATAACTCACAGAGTACAGTACATCCTAGACAACCCTAACCATGTTATAAACAGATATGTAGACACTAAGCTGGGGAAATTACTGTAGGGGTATTCTCTACTACAGGGGACCTAGACTTTTGTGTCGTACGGGTTAGTATGATATGAACATTGTTGAATTTGGATGATACTGCCCGGTAATAACAGAACAGGAACATTATTGCCAGAATTAACAGAATAGAGGGAATCGTAAGACTTGGTAGTGCAAATTCCCGTGACAGATAGAATGGCAAGTCATTATTCAAATCAGCAAAATGTGTCTCGTTCAAGAAAGCTAACACTTTTAATTTCTCTGATACTATTTGAATATCCTTGATAGTGAAATTATAGGAAGTGGAATTAAAGCAGACTTGAGTTTTCGATTTAACGCAAAATGCTGATGAGTAGGCAAGGTCCGTAATGTACTACAAGTGATTTCACAGTAATCAGGAGCCTTGTAATGCCCTTTCACAACTAGCTGCTTAACACCATTTTGGCTTTTTAAAATTACAGTAGTGAGATTTGGAAAGAATAAATACTGCACAT
>NW_024727875.1:0-17504 GCF_018991925.1 Homarus americanus | reverse complement strand
GCGATCCCTGGTCATAATTAGAAGATCGTGGGTTCGAATCCTGGTGGGGCGAGGTATTGATTATATGTAGAAGTCCGAGTGCTTTATTGGGTTAATGAAATATATATGGATCCTCGTGTTTCCAAGCCGGATCTGGTAAAACTTTGCTCTGATCACCCAAGCGGCACGGCTGGTCCCCATTAGAGGTTCATGGCGCCAAAAGGTAGTTGAACAGGCTTTGTGTGAAATATAGTAGAGTCTAGGACTGCTTTTAGTGTCCTAATGGCCCAGAGGTGGCGTTCCCCGGTCACAATTATAGATCGTGGGTTCAAATCCTGGTGGGGTGAGGTGTTGATTATATGTAGAAGTCCGCGTGCTTTATTGGGCTAATGAAATATATATATGGATCTCGTGTTTTGAAGCCGCATTATTAAACGTTGCTCTGATCACCTAAGCGGCACAGGTGGTTCTATAGTGGTTCACAGCGCCATAAGCTCGTTGAACAGGCTTTGTGTGAAATATAGCAGAGTCTAGGACTGCTTTTATTGTCCTGGTGGCCCAGAGGTAGCGCTACCCGGTCACAATTATAAGATCGTGGCTTCAAATCCTGGTGGGGTGAGGCGTTGATTATATGTAGAAGTCTGCGTGCGTTATTGGGCTAATGAAATATATATGGATCCTCGGGTTTTGAAGCCGCATTTGGGTAAACGTTGCTCTGATCACCTAAGCGGCACGGGTGGTCCCCTATAGTGGTTCACGGCGCCATAAGCTCGTTGAACAGGCTTTGTGTGAAATATAGTAGGGAACTTGGACTGCTTTTGTGTCTGGTGTGAAGGTATACCAACCTGATGTAGATCGTGGGCAGGGTTTGAATCCTGGGGTGGGGTAGGGTGTTGATTATATGTAGAGTCAGTTTATTGGGCTAATGAAATATATATGGATACTCGTGTTTCCAAGCGGATATGGTAAACGTTGCTCTGATCACCTAAGAACGCGAATTGGTCGATTAAATTCATGGCGCCATAAGGTCGTTGAACAGGCTTTGTGTGAAATATATGGTAAGTCATGGACTTTTATTGTCCTGGTGGCCTAGAGGTAGCGTTCCCCATCACAATTATAAGATCGTGGGTTCAAATCCTGGTGGGGTGAGGTTTTGATTATATGTAGAAGTCTGCGTGCTTTATTGGGATAATGAAATATATATGGACCCTCGTGTTTCGAAGCCGCATTTGGTAAAACATTGCTCTGATCACCTAAGCAGCACGGGTGGTCCCCATTAGAGGTTCACGGCGCCATAATCTCGTTGAACAGGCTTTGTTTGAAATATAGCAGTCTAGGATTGCTTTTATTATCCTGGTGGCCCAGAGGTAGCGTTCCCCTGTCACAATTAGAAGATCGTGGGTTCAAATCCTGGTGGAGTGAGGTGTTGATTATGTGTAGAAGTCCGCATGCTTTATTGGGCTAATGAAATATATATGGATCCTCGTGTTTCGAAGCCGCATTTGGTAAAACGTTGCTCTGATCACCTAAGCAGCACGGGTGGTCCCCATTAGAGGTTCACGGCGCCATAAGCTCGTTGAACATGCTTTGTGTGAAATATAGCAGAGTCTAGGAATGCTTTTAGTGTCCTGGTGATCCAGAGGTAGCGTTCCCCGGTCACAATTAGAAGATCGTGGGTTCGAATCCTGGTGGGGTGAGTGTTGATTATATGAAGAAGTCCGCGTGCTTTATTGGGCTAATGAAATATATATGGATCCTCGTGTTTCGAAGCCGCATTAAGTAAAACGTTGCTCTGATCACCTAAGCGGCATGGGTGGTTCCCATTAGAGGTTCACGGTGCCCTAAGCTCGTTGAACAGGCTTTGTGTGAAATATAACAGAGTCTAGGACTGCTTTTAGTGTCCTGGTGGCGCAGAGGTAGCATTCCCCGGTCACAATTATAAGATTGTGGTTTCAAATCCTGGTGGGGTGAGGTGTTGATTATATGTAGAAGTCTGCGTGCTTTATTGGGCTAATGAAATATATATGGATCCTCGTGTTTCGAAGCCGGATTTGGTAAAACGTTGCTCTGATCACCTAAGCGGCACAGGTGGTCCTCATTAGTGGATCATGGAGCCATAAGGTCGTTGAACAGGCTTTGTGTGAAATATAGTAGAGACTTGGACTGCTTTTATTGTCCTGGTGGCCCAGAGGTAGCGATCCCCGGTCACAATTAGAAGATCGTGGGTTCGAATCCTGGTGGGGTGAGGTGTTGATTATATGAAGAATTCCCCGTGCTTTATTGGGCTAATGAAATATATATGGATCCTCGTGTTTCGAAGCCGAATTTGGTAAAAGGTTGCTCTGATCACCTAAGCAGCACAGGTGGTCCTCATTAGAGGTTTACGGTGCTTTAAGCTTGTTGAACAGGCTTTGTGTGAAATATAGCAGAGTCTAGGACTGCTTTTATTGTTCCTGGTGGCCCAGAGGTAGCGTCCCCCGGTCACAATTATAAGATCGTGGGTTCGAATCCTGGTGGGGTGAGGTGTTGATTATATGAAGAAGTCCGCGTGCTTTATTGGGCTAATGAAATATATATGGATCCTCGTGTTTCGAAGCCGCATTTGGTAAAACGTTGCTCTGATCAAATAAGCGGCACGGGTGGTCCTCATTAGAGGTTTACGGCGCCTTAAGCTCATTGAATAGGCTTTGTGTGAAATATAGTAGAGTCTAGGACTGCTTTTATTGTTCCTGGTGGCCCAGAGGTAGCATCCTCCGGTCCCAATTATAAGATCGTGGGTTCAAATCCTGGTGGGGTGAGGTTTTGATTATATGTAGAAGTCCGCATGCTTTATTGGGATAATGAAATATATATGGATCCTCATGTTTCGAAGCCGCATTTGGTAAAACGTTGCTCTGATCACCTAAACGGCACGGGTGGTCCCCATTAGAGGTTCACAGTGCCAAAAAGCTCAAATGAACAGGCTTGTCGTGAAACATAGCAGAGTCTAGGACATACCCCAGTGTCCTAAGTATGGCCCAGGGCATTCGGTCTAGTCCGTCGTGGGTTTGAATCCTGGTGGGGTGAGGTGTTGATTATATGTAGAAATCCGAGTGCTTTATTGGGCTAATGAAATATATATGGATACTCGTGTTTCCAAGCCGGATATGGTAAAACGTTGCTCTGATCACCTAAGGGGCACGGGTGGTCCCGCTTAGAGGTTCATGGCGCCATAAGGTCGTTGAACAGGCTTTGTGTGAAATATAGTAGAGTGTAGGACTGCTTTTATTGTCCTAGTGGCCCAGAGGTAGCATTCCGCGGTCACAATTATAAGATCGTGGGTTCAAATCCTGGTGGGGTGAGGTTTTGATTATATGTAAAAGTCTGCGTGCTTTATTGGGCTAATGAAATATATATGGATACTCGTGTTTCGAAGCCAGATTTGGTAAAACGTTGCTCTGATCACCTAAGCGGCACAGGTGGTCCCCATTAGAGGTTCATGAAGCCATAAGGTCGTTGAACAGGCTTTGTGTGAAATATAGTAGAGACTTGGACTGCTTTTATTGTCATGGTGGCCCAGAGGTAGCAAACCCCGGCCACAATTATAAGATCGTGGGTTCAAATCCTGGTGGGGTGAGGTTTTGATTATATGTAGAAGTCGGCGTGCTTTATTGGGCTATTGAAATATATATGGATCCTCGAGTTTCCAAGCCAGATTTGGTAAAACGTTGCTTTGATAACCTATGCAGCACGCCTGGTCCCCATTAGAGGTTCACGGCACCATAAGCTCATTCAACAGGCTTTGTGTGAAATATAACAGTCTAGGACTGCTTTTAGTTTCCTGGTGGTTCAGAGGCACCGTTCTCCGGTCACAATTATAAGATCATGCGTTCAAATCCTGGTGGGGTGAGGTGTTGATTATATGTAGAAGTCTGCGTGCTATATTGGGATAATGAAATATATATGGATCCTCGTGTTTCGAAGCCGCATTTGGTAAAACATTGCTCTGATCACCTAAGCAGCACGGGTGGTCCCCATTAGAGGTTCACGGCGCCATAATCTCGTTGAACAGGCTTTGTTTGAAATATAGCAGAGTCTAGGATTGCTTTTATTGTCCTGGTGGCCCAGAGGTAGCGTTCCCCTGTCACAATTAGAAGATCGTGGGTTCAAATCCTGGTGGGGTGAGGTGTTGATTATGTGTAGAAGTCCGCGTGCTTTATTGGGCTAATGAAATATAAATGGATCCTCGTGTTTCGAAGCCGCATTTGGTAAAACGTTGCTCTGATCACCTAAGCAGCACGGGTGGTCACCTATAGTGGTTCACAGCGCCATAAGCTCGTTGAACAGGTTTTGTGTGAAATATAGAAGAGTCTAGGACTGCTTTTATTGTCCTGGTGCCCCAGAGGTAGCAATCCCCGGTCACAATTATAAGATCGTGGGTTCAAATCCTGGTGGGGTGAGGTTTTGATTATATGTAGAAGTCTGCGTGCTTTATTGGGCTAATGAAATATATATGGATCCTCGTGTTTCGAAGCCGCATTTAGTAAAACGTTGCTCTGATCACCTAAGCGGCACGGGTGGTTCCCCTATAGTGGTTCACAGCGCCATAAGCTCGTTGAACAGGCTTTGTGTGAAATAAAGCAGAGTCTAGGGCTGCTTTTATTGTCCTAGTGGCCCATAGGTAGCATTCCCCGGTCACAATTATAAGATCGTGGTTTCAAATCCTGGTGGGGTGAGGGGTTGATTATATGTAGAAGTCTGCGTGCTTTATTGGGCTAATGAAATATATATGGATCCTCGTGTTTCGAAGCCGGATTTGGTAAAACGTTGCTCTGATCACCTAAGCGGCACAGGTGGTCCCCATTAGTGGATCATGGAGCCATAAGGTCGTTGAACAGGCTTTGCGTGAAATATAGTAGAGACTTGGACTGCTTTTATTGTCCTGGTGGCCCAGAGAGGTAGCATACCCCGGTCACAATTATAAGATCGTGGGTTTGAATCCTGGTAAGGAGTGTGTTGATTATGGCTGAAGAAGTCCGCTTTGCTGGGCTAGCGAAATATATATGATCCTCGTGTTTCGAAGCAGCATTATAAAACGTTGTTTGATCACCTGCTTGCACGGGCGGTCCTCATTAGGAGGCTTTACGGTGCCTTAAGCTCGTTGAACAGGCTTTCAGGTGAAATATAGTAGAGTCTAGGACTGCTTTATTGTTCCTGGTGGCCCAAAAGGTAGCCTCGGTCACAATTAGAAGATCGCGTCTGAATCCTGTGGGGGGTGAGGTGCTGATTATATGTAGAAGTCCGCATGCTTTATTGGGAATGAAATATATATGGATCCTCGTGTTTCAAGGCCGGATTGGGTAAAACATTGCTCTGATCACCTAAGCGACACGGGTGGTTCTCTATAGTGGTTCACAGCTCCATAATCTCGTTGAACAGGCTTTGTGTGAAATATAGCAGAGTCTAGGAGTGCTTTTATTGTCCTGGTGGCCCAGAGTTAGCGTTCCCCGGTCAAAATTATAAGATCGTGGGTTCAAATCCTGGTGGGGTGAGGTGTTGATTATATGTAGAAGTCCTCGTGCTTTATTGGGCTAATGAAATATATATGGATCCTCGTGTTTCGAAGCCGGATTTGGTAAAACGTTGCTCTGATCACCTAAGCGGCACAAGTGGTCCCTATTAGAGGTTCATGGAGCCATAAGGTCGTTGAACAGGCTTTGTGTGAAATATAGTAGAGACTTGGACTGCTTTTATTGTTCTGGTGGCCCAGAGGTAGCATACCCCGGCCACAATTATAAGATCGTGGTTTTGAATCCTGGTGGGGTGAGGTGTTGATTATATGTAGAAGTCCGAGTGCTTTATTGGGCTAATGAAATATATATGGATACTCGTGTTTCCAAGCCGGATATGGTAAAACGTTGCTCTGATCACCTAAGGGGCACGGGTGGTCCCCATTATAGGTTCATGGCGCCATAAGGTCGTTGAACAGGCTTTGTTTGAAATATAGTAGTGTCTAGTACTGCTTTTATTGTCCTAGTGGCCCAGAGGTAGCATACCCCGGTCACAATTATAATATCGTGGGTTTGAATCCTGGTGGGGTGAGGTGTTGATTATATGTAGAAGTCCGAGTGCTTTATTGGGCTAATGAAATATATTTGGATCCTCGTGTTTCGAAGCCGGATTTTGTAAAACGTTGCTCTGATCATCTAAGCGGCACGGGTGGTCCCCATTAGAGGTTCACGGCGCCATAAGCTTGTTGAACAGGATTTGTGTGAAATATAGCAGAGTGTAGGACTGCTTTTATTGTCCTGGTGGCCCAGAGGTAGCGTTCCCCGGTCACAATTATAAGATCGTGGGTTCAAATCCTAGTGGGGTGAGGTTTTGATTATCTGTAGAAGTCCGCGTTATTGGGCTATTGAAATATATATGGATCCTCCAGTTTCCAAGCCAGATTTGGTATTACGTTGCTCTGATAACCTAAGCGGCACTGGTGGTCCCCATTAGAGGTTCACGGCGCCATAAGCTCATTCAACAGGCTTTGTGTGAAATATAACAGTCTAGGACTGCTTTTAGTTTCCTGGTGGTTCAGAGGCAGCGTTCCCCGGTCACAATTATAAGATCATGGGTTCAAATCCTGGTGGGGTGAGGTGTTGATTATATTAAGAAGTCCACCTGCTTTATTGGGCTAATGAAATATATATGGATCCTCGTGTTTCGAAGCCGCATTTGGTAAAACGTTGCTCTAATCACCTAAGCGGCACGGGCGGTTCCCCTATAGTGGTTCACAGCGCCATAAGCTCGTTGAACAGGCTTTGTGTGAAATATAGCAGAGTCTAGGGCTGCTTTTATTGTCCTAGTGGACCAGAGGTAGCATTCCCCGGTCACAATTATAAGATCATGGGTTCAAATCCTGGTGGGGTGAGGTGTTGATTATATGTAGAAGTCTGCGTGCTTTATTGGGCTAATGAAATATATATGGATCCTCGTGTTTCGAAACCGGATTTGGTAAAACGTTGCTCTGATCACCTAAGCGGCACAGGAGGTCCCCATTAGTGGTTCATGGAGCCATAAGGTCGTTGAACAGGCTTTGTGTGAAATATAGTAGAGACTTGGACGGCTTTTATTGTCCTGGTGGCCCAGAGGTAGCATACCCCGGTCACAATTATAAGATCGTGGGTTTGAATCCTGGTGGGGTGAGGTGTTGATTATATGTAGAAGTCCGCGTGCTTTATTGGGCTATTGAAATATATATGGATCCTCGTGTTTCGAAGCCGCATATGGTAAAACGTTGCTCTGATCACCTAAGCGGCACGGGTGGTCCCCATTAGAGGTTCTCGGCGCCATAAGCTCGTTGAACAGGCTTTGTGTGAAATATAACAGAGTCTAGGACTGCTTTTATTGTCCTGGTGGCCCAGAGGTAGCATTCCCCGGCACAATTATAAGATCGTGGGTTCAAATCCTGGTGGGATGAGGTGTAGATTATATGTAGAAGTCCGCGTGCTTTATTGGGCTAATGAAATATATATGGATCCTTGTGATTCGAAGCCGCATTTCGTAAAACGTTGCTCTGAACACCTAAGCGGCACGGGTGGTCCTCATTAGAGGTTCACGGCGCTAAGCAAGCTCGTTGAACAAGGCTTTTGTGAAATATAGCAGAGTCTAGGACTGCTTTTATTGTCCTGGTGGCCCAGAGGTAGCATTCTCGGTCATCGCCAATTTAAGATCTTGGGTTCAAACCTGGTGGGATGAGGTGTTGATTATATGTAGAAGTCCGCTGCGGTTTTATTACCAATGAAATATATATGGATCTCAGGATTCGTCGTGATTTCGTAAAACGCTGCTCTGATCACCTGCCGCACGGTGGTCCCTTTATTAGAGGTTCACGGGCGCCATAAGCTCGTTGAACAGGCTTTGTGTGACATAGCAGAGTCTAGGGAATGCTTTTAGTGTCCTGGTGGCCCAGGAGGTAGCGATCCCCGGTCGCCACCAGAAGATCGTGGGTTCAATCCTGTGAGGTGAGGTGTTGATTATATGTAGAAGTCCGCATGCTTTATTGGGAATGAAATATATATGGATCCTCGTGTTTCAAGGCCGGATTGGGTAAAACATTGCTCTGATCACCTAAGCGACACGGGTGGTTCCCTATAGTGGTTCACAGCTCCATAATCTCGTTGAACAGGCTTTGTGTGATATATAGCAGAGTCTAGGAGTGCTTTTATTGTCCTGGTGGCCCAGAGTTAGCGTTCCCCGGTCAAAATTATAAGATCGTGGGTTCAAATCCTGGTGGGGTGAGGTGTTGATTATATGTAGAAGTCTGCGTGCTTTATTGGGCTAATGAAATATATATGGATCCTCGTGTTTCGAAGCCGGATTTGGTAAAACGTTGCTCTGATCACCTAAGCGGCACAGGTGGTCCCTATTAGAGGTTCATGGAGCCATAAGGTCGTTGAACAGGCTTTTTGTGAAATATAGTAGAGACTTGGACTGCTTTTATTGTCCTGGTGGCCCAGAGGTAGCATACCCCGGCCACAATTATATGATCGTGGGTTTGAATCCTGGTGGGGTGAGGTGTTGATTATATGCAGAAGTCCGAGTGCTTTATTGGGCTAATGAAATATATATGGATACTCGTGGTTTGCCGGATATGGTAAAAACGTTGCTCTGATACCTAAGGGCACGGTATCCTCTCTATTATAGGTTCATATGGCGCCATAAGGTCGTTGAACAGCTTTCAGGTGAAATATAGTAGAGTCTAGGACTGCTTTTATTGTCCTGGTGGCCCAGAGGTAGCATACCCCGGTCACAATTATAAGATCGTGGGTTTGAATCCTGGTCGGGTGAGGTGTTGATTATATGTAGAAGTCCGAGTGCTTTATTGGGCTAATGAAATATATATGGATACTCGTGCTTCCAAGCCGGATATGGTAAAACGTTGCTCTGATCACCTAAGGGGCACGGGTGGTCCCCATTATAGGTTCATGGCGCCATAAGGTCGTTGAACAGGCTTTGTGTGAAATATAGTAGAGACTTGGACTGCTTTTATTGTCCTAGTGGCCCAGAGGTAGCATACCCCGGTCACAATTATAATATCGTGGGTTTGAATCCTGGTGGGTTGAGGTGTTGATTATATGTAGAAGTCCGAGTGCTTTATTGGGCTAATGAAATATATTTGGATCCTCGTGTTTCGAAGCCGCATTTTGTAAAACGTTGCTCTCATCACCTAAGCGGCACGGGTGGTCCCCATTAGAGGTTCACGGCGCCATAAGCTCGTTGAACAGGATTTGTGTGAAATATAGCAGAGTGTAGGACTGCTTTTATTGTCCTGGTGGCCCAGAGGTAGCGTTCCCCGGTCACAATTATAAGATCGTGGGTTCAAATCCTGGTGGGGTGAGGTTTTGATTATCTGTAGAAGTCCGCGTGCTTTATTGGGCTATTGAAATATATATGGATCCTCCAGTTTCCAAGCCAGATTTGGTAAGACGTTGCTCTGATAACCTAAGCGGCACTGGTGGTCCCCATTAGAGGTTCACGGCGCCATAAGCTCATTCAACAGTCTTTGTGTGAAATATAACAGTCTAGGACTGCTTTTAGTTTCCTGGTGGTTCAGAGGCAGCGTTCCCCGGTCACAATTATAAGATCATGGGTTCAAATCCTGGTGGGCGTGAGGTGTTGATTATATTAAGAAGTCCACGTGCTTTATTGGGCTAATGAAATATATATGGATCCTCGTGTTTCGAAGCCGCATTTGGTAAAACGTTGCTCTGATCACCTAAGCGGCACGGGCGGTTCCCCTATAGTGGTTCACAGCGCCATAAGCTCGTTGAACAGGCTTTGTGTGAAATAAAGCAGAGTCTAGGGCTGCTTTTATTGACCTAGTGGCCCAGAGGTAACATTCCCCGGTCACAATTATAAGATCGTGGGTTCAAATCCTGGTGGGGTGAGGTGTTGATTATATGTAGAAGTCTGCGTGCTTTATTGGGCTAATGAAATATATATGGATCCTCGTGTTGCGAAGCCGGATTTGGTAAAACGTTGCTCTGATCACCTAAGCGGCACAGGTGGTCCCCATTAGTGGTTCATGGAGCCATAAGGTCGTTGAACAGGCTTTGTGTGAAATATAGTAGAGACTTGACGCTTTTTATTGTCCTGGTGGCCCAGAGGTAGCATTACGCCCGGGTCACAATTATAAGATCGTGGCTTGAATCCTGGTGGGGTGAGGTGTTGATTATATGTAGAAGTCCGCTGCTATTGGCTAATGAAATATATATGGATCCTCGTGGTTTCGAAGCCGCATTTGGTAAAACGTTGCTCTGATCACCTAAGCGGCACGGGTGGTCCCCTATAGTGGTTCACAGCGCCATAAACTCGTTGAACAGGCTTTGTGTGAAATATAGCAGAGTGTAGGACTGCTTTTATTGTCCTGGTGGCCCAGAGGTAGCGTTCCCCCGTCACAATTATAAGATCGCGGGTTCAAATCCTGGTGGGGTGAGGTGTTGATTATATGTAGAAGTCCGCGTGCTTTATTGGGCTAATGAAATATATATGGATCCTCGTGTTTCGAAGCCGCACTTGGTAAAACGTTGTTCTGATCACCTAAGCGGCACGGGTGGTCCCCATTAGAGGTTCTGGGCGCCACAAGTTCGTTGAACAGGCTTTGTGTGAAATATAGCAGAGTCTAGGACTGCTTTTATTGTCCTGGTGGCCCAGAGGTAGCATTCCCCGGTCACAATTATAAGATCGTGGGTCAAAATCCTGGTAAGGAGGTGTTGATAATAAGGTGGTGAAGTCCGAAAGTGCTTTATTGGGCTAATGAAATATATATGGATCCTCGTGTTTCAAAGCAGCATTTGGTAAACGATGCTCTGATCACCTAAGCGGCACGGGTGGTGCCCATTAGAGGACCATTGCGCCATAAGCCTGTTGAACAGGCTTTGTGTGAAATATAGCAGAGTCTAGGACTGCTTTTATTGGTTCCAGGCCCAGAGGCAGCATTCTCGTCACAATTATAAGATCGTGGGTTCAAACTTGCTGGGATGAGGTGTTGATTATATGTAGAAGTCACAAGGCTTTTATTGGGCTAATGAAATATATATGGATCCTCAGGATTCGGGGTCGTGATTTCGCAAAAACGTTGCTCTGATTACCTAAGCAGCACGGGTGGTCCCCATTAGAGGTTCACGGCGCCATAAGCTCGTTGAACAGGCTTTGTGTGAAATGTAACAGAGTCTAGGACTGCTTTTAGTGTCCTGATGGCCCAGAGGTAGCGTTCCCCGGTCACAATTATAAGATCGTGGATTCGAATCCTGGTGAGGTGAGGTGTTGATTATATGAAGAAGTCCGCATGCTTTATTGGGCTAATGAAATATATATGGATCCTCGTGTTTCGAAGCTGCATTTGGTAAAACGTTGCTCTGATCACCTAAGCGGCACGGTGGTCCTCATTAGAGGTTTACGGTGCCTTAAGCTCGTTCAACAGGCTTTGTGTGAAAAATAGCAGAGTCTAGGACTGCTTTTATTGTTCCTGGTGGTCCAGAGGTAGCGTCCCCCGGTCACAATTATAAGATCGTGGGTTCAAATCCTGGTGGGGTGAGGTGTTGATTATATGTAGAAGTCCGCGTGCTTTATTGGGCTAATGAAATATATATGGATCCTCGTGTTTCGAAGCCGGATTTGGTAAAACGTTGCTCTAATCACCTAAGCGGCACAGGTGGTCCCCATTAGAGGTTCATGGAGCCATAAGTTCGTTGAACAGGCTTTGTGTGAAATATAGTAGAGAATTGGACTGCTTTTATTGTCCTGGTGGCCCAGAGGTAGCGTTCCCCGGTCACAATTTTAAGATCGTAGCTTCGAATCCTAGTGGGGTGAGGTGTTGATTATATGTTAAAATCTGCGTGCTTTATTAGCCAAATGAAATATATATGGATCCTCGTGTTTCGAAGCAGGATTTGGTAAAACGTTGCTCTGATCACCTAAGCGGCACGGGTGGTCCCCTATAGTGGTTCACAGCGCCATAAGCTCATTGAACAGGCTTTGTGTGAAATATAGCAGAGTCTAGGACTGCTTTTATTGTCCTGGTGGCCCAGAGGTAGTGTTCCCCCGTCAAAATTAGAAGATCGTGGGTTCAAATCCTGGTGGGGTGAGGTGTTGATTAAATTAAGAAGTCCACGTGCTTTATTGGGCTAATGAAATATATATGGATCCTCGTGTTTCGAAGCCGCATTTGGTAAAAACGCTGCTCTGGATCACTCTGCTGCACGTGGTGGTTCTCTATAGTGGTTCACAGCGCCATAAGCTCGTTGAACAGGCTTTTTGTGAAATATAGCAGAAGTCTAGGACTGCTTTTATTGTCCTGGTAGCCCAGAGGTAGCGTTCCCCGGTCACAATTATAAGATTGTGGGTTTAAATCCTGGTGGGGTGAGGTGTTGATTATGTAGAAGTCCGCGTGCTTTATTGGGCTAATGAAATATATATGGATCCTCGTGTTCCAAAGCCGCATTTGGTAAAACGTTGCTCTGACCACGTAAGCGGCACGGGTGGTTCCCATTAGAGGTTCATACGGCGCCAAAGCTCGTTGAACAGGCTTTGTGAAACATACAGAGTCTAGGACTGCTTTTAGTGTCCTGGTGGCCTAGGGAGGTAGCGCTTCCTGGTCACAATTAGAAGATCGGGTTCGAATCCTTGCGGGTGAGGTTTGATTATATGAAGAAGTCCGCCCGGCTTTATTGGGCTAATGAAATATGGCGGATCTCGTGTTTCGCCGCGACGGTAAACGCTGCCTGGATCACCTAAGCGCACGGGTGGTCCTTATAGTGGTTCACAGCGCCATAAGCTCGTTGAACAGGCTTTGTGTGAAATATAGCAGAGTCTAGGACTGCTTTTATTGTCCTGGTGGCCCAGAGGTAGTATCTCCGGTCAGCAATTATAAGATCGTGGGTTCAAATCCTGGTGGGGGTGATAAGGTTGATTATACGAGAAGTCTGCGGCTAATGAAATATATATGGATCCTCGTGTTTCGAAGCCAGATTTGGTAAAACGTTGCTCTGATCACCTAAGCGGCACAGGTGGTCCCCATTAGAGGTTCATGGAGCCATAAGGTCGTTGAACAGGCTTTGTGTGAAATATAGTAGAGACTTGGACTGCTTTTATTGTCCTGGTGGCCCAGAGGTAGCCTTTCCCGGTCACAATTTTAAGATTGTAGTTTCGAATCCTGGTGGGGTGAGGTGTTGATTATATGATAAAATCTGCGTGCTTTGCTAGCCTAATGAAATATATATCGATCCTCGTGTTTCGAAGCCGGATTTGGTAAAACGTTGCTCTGATCACCTAAGCGGCACTGGTGGTCCCCATTAGAGGTTCACGGCGCCATAAGCTCATTGAACAGGCTTTGTGTGAAATATAACAGAGTCTAGGACTGCTTTTAGTGTCCTGGTGGCCCAGAGGTAGCGTTCCCCGGTCACAATTATAAGATCGTGGGTTCGAACCCTGGTGGGGTGAGGTGTTGATTATATGTAGAAGTCGGAGTGCTTTATTGGGTTAATGAAATATATTTGGATCCTCGTGTTTCGAAGCCGCATTTGGTAAAACGTTACTCTGAACACCTAAGTGGCACGGGTGGTCCCCATTAGAGGTTCACGGCGTCATAAGCTCGTTGAACAGGCTTTGTGTGAAATATAACAGCATCTAGGACTGCTTTTAGTGTCCTGGTGGCCCAGAGGTAGCGTTCCCTGGTCACAATTATAAGATCGTGGGTCCGAATCCTGGTGAGGTGAGGTGTTGATTATATGAAGAAGTCCGCGTGCTTTATTGGGCTAATGAAATATATATGGATCCTCGTGTTTCGAAGCCGCATTTAGTAAATCGTTGCTCTGATCACCTAAGCGGTACGGGTGGTCCTCATTTGAGGTTTACGGTACCTTAAGCTCGTTGAGCTGGCTTTGTGTGAAATATAGCAGAGTCTAGGACTGCTTTTATTGTTCCTGGTGGCCCAGAGGTAGCGTCCCCCAGTCACAATTATAAGATCGTGGGTTCAAATCCTGGTGGGGTGAGGTGTTGATTATATGTAGAAGTCAGCGTGCTTTATTGGGCTAATGATATATATATGGATCCTCGTGTTTCGAAGCCGCATTTGGTAAAACGTTGCTCTGACCACCTAAGCGGCACGGTTGGTCCCCATTAGAGGTTCACGGCGCCAAAAGCTCGTTGAACAGGCTTTGTGTGAAACATAGCAGAGTCTAGGACTGCTTTTGGTGTCCTGGTGGCCCAGAGGTAGCGTTCCCCGGTCATAATTAGAAGATCGTGGGTTCGAATCCTGGTGGGGTGAGGTGTTGATTATATGAAGAAGTCCGCGTGCTTTATTGGGATAATGAAATATATATGGATCCTCGTGTTTCGAAGCCGCATTTGGTAAAACGTTGCTCTGATCACCTAAGCGGCACGGGTGGTCCCCTATAGTGGTTCACAGCGCCATAAGCTCGTTGAACAGGCTTTGTGTGAAATATAGCAGATTCTAGGACTGCTTTTATTGTCCTAGTGGCCCAGAATTAGCATTCCCCGGTCACAATTATAAGATCGTGGGTTCAAATCCTGGTGGGGTGAGGTGTTGATTATATGTAGAAGTCTGCGTGCTTTATTGGGCTGATGAAATATATATGGATCCTCGTGTTTCGAAGCCGGATTTGGTAAAACGTTGCTCTGATCACCTAAGCGGCACAGGTGGTCCCCATTTGAGGTTCATGGAGCCATAAGGTCGTTGAACCGGCTTTGTGTGAAATATAGTAGAGACTTGGACTGCTTTTATTGTCCTGGTGGCCCAGAGGTAGCGTTCCCCGGTCACAATTTTAAGATCGTAGGTTCGAATCCTGGTGGGGTGAGGTGTTGATTATATGTTAACATCTGCGTGCTTTATTAGCCTAATGAAATATATATCGATCCTCGTGTTTCGAAGCCGGATTTGGTAAAACGTTGCTCTGATCACCTAAGCGGCACGGGTGGTCCCCATTAGAGGTTCACGGCGCCATAAGCTCATTGAACAGGCTTTGTGTGAAATATAACAGAGTCTAGGATTGCTTTTAGTGTCCTGGTGGCCCAGAGGTAGCGCTCCCCGGTCACAATTATAAGATCGTGGGTTCGAACCCTGGTGGGGTGAGGTGTTAATTATATGTAGAAATCTGCGTGCTTTATTGGGCTAATAAAATAGATATGGATCCTCGTGTTTCGAAGCCGGATTTGGTAAAACGTTACTCTGAACACCTAAGCGGCACGGGTGGTCCCCATTAGAGGTTCACACAGTCATAAGCTCGTTGAACAGGCTTTGTGTGAAATATAACAGAGTCTAGGACTGCTTTTAGTGTCCTGGTGGTCCACAGGTAGCATTCCATGGTCACAATTATAAGATTTTGGGTTTGAATCCTGGTGGGGTGAGGTGTTGGTTATATGTAGAAGTACGCGTCCTATATTGGGCTAATGAAATATATATGGATCCTCGTTCTTCGAAGCTGGATTTGGTAAAACGTTGCTCTGATCACCTAAGCGGCACGGGTGGTCCCCATTAGACGTTCACGGCACCATAAGCTCATTCAACAGGCTTTGTGTGAAATATAGCAGAGTCTAGGACTGCTTGGTGTCCTGGCAGGGCCCAGGAGGTAAAGGTTCCTGTCACAATTAGAAGATCGTGGGTTCGAATCCTGGTGGGGTGAGGTTTTTGATTATATGAAGAAGTCCGCGTGCTTTATTGGGCTAATGAAATATATATGGATCCTCGAGTTTCCAAGCCGGATTTGGTAAAACTTTGCTCTGATCACCTAAGCGGCACGGGTGGTCCCCTATAGTGGTTTACGGCGCCATAAGCTCGCTGAACAGGCTTTGTGTGAAGTATAACAGAGTCTAGGACTGCTTATAGTGTCCTGGTGGCCCATAAGCAGCGTTCCCCGTCACAATTATAAGATCGTGGGTTCAAATCCTGGTGGGGTGAGGTGTTGATTATATGTAGAAGTCCGCCTGCTTTATTGGGCTAATGAAATATATATGGATCCTAGTGTTTCGAAGCCAGATTTGGTAAAACGTTGCTCTGATCACCTAAGCGGCACAGGTGGTCCCCATTAGAGGTTCATGGAGCCATAAGGTCGTTGAACAGGCTTTGTGTAAAATATAGTAGAGACTTGGACTGCTTTTATTGTCCTGGTGGCCCAGAGGTAGCCTTCCCCGGTCACAATTTTAAGATCGTAGGTTCGAATCCTGGTGGGGTGAGGTGTTGATTATATGATAAAATCTGCGTGCTTTGCTAGCCTAATGAAATATATATGGATTCTCGTGTTTCGAAGCCGCATTTGGTAAAACGTTGCTCTGACCACCTAAGCGGCACGGGTGGTCCCCATTAGAGGTTCACGGCGCCAAAAGCTCGTTGAACAGGCTTTGTGTGAAACATAGCAGAGTCTAGGACTGCTTTTAGTGTCCTGGTAGCCCAGAGGTAGCGTCCCCCGGTCACAATTATAAGATCGTGGGTTAAAATCCTGGTGGGGTGAGGTGTTGATTATATGTAGAAGTCGGAGTGCTTTATTGGGTTAATGAAATATATTTGGATCCTCGTGTTTCGAAGCCGCATTTGGTAAAACGTTACTCTGAACACCTAAGTGGCACGGGTGGTCCCCATTAGAGGTTCACGGCGCCATAAGCTCGTTGAACAGGCTTTGTGTGAAATATAACAGCATCTAGGACTGCTTTTAGTGTCCTGGTGGCCCAGAGGTAGATTTCCCTGGTCACAATTATAAGATCGTGGGTCCGAATCCTGGTGAGGTGAGGTGTTGATTATATGAAGAAGTCCGCATGCTTTATTGGGCTAATGAAATATATATGGATCCTCGTGTTTCGAAGCCGCATTTAGTAAATCGTTGCTCTGATCACCTAAGCAGCACGGGTGGTCCTCATTAGAGGTTTACGGTGCCTTAAGCTCGTTGAACTGGCTTTGTGTGAAATATAGCAGAGTCTAGGACTGCTTTTATTGTTCCTGGTGGCCCAGAGGTAGCGTCCCCCGGTCACAATTATAAGATCGTGGGTTCAAATCCTGGTGGGGTGAGGTGTTGATTATATGTAGAAGTCAGCGTGCTTTATTGGGCTAATGATATATATATGGATCCTCGTGTTTCGAAGCCGCATTTGGTAAAACGTTGCTCTGACCACCTAAGCGGCACGGGTGGTCCCCATTAGAGGTTCACGGCGCCAAAAGCTCGTTGAACAGGCTTTGTGTGAAACATAGCAGAGTCTAGGACTGCTTTTGGTGTCCTGGTGGCCCAGAGGTAGCGTTCCCCGTTCATAATTAGAAGATCGTGGGTTCGAATCCTGGTGGGGTGAGGTGTTGATTATATGAAGAAGTCAGCGTGCTTTATTGGGATAATGAAATATATATGGATCCTCGTGTTTCGAAGCCGCATTTGGTAAAACGTTGGTCTGATCACCTAAGCGGCACGGGTGGTCCCCTATAGTGGTTCACAGCGCCATAAGCTCGTCGAACAGGCTTTGTGTGAAATATAGCAGATTCTAGGACTGCTTTT